>NW_021637435.1:0-25125 GCF_004799145.2 Neltuma alba
ATAGGGATAATTTAGAAAAGTTGATAAATACGAAAAATAGATTTTATATTTAGGACCAAAATTAACTTAACAATTAGGTCCTATATAAGGACTGGAGGAGTAACAATTTATAGGATAATAAATTAAGAATAAGAGTATACATTTGTATAATAAATTTAATGAAGTGACTGATATTAAAGAGAAAAAAATTCTTTCTCGATCTCATAAATAAAATAAAAGGAATAATTCAAAGATATACTCCCTCCATTTTTCATTATAAGACGTTTTTTACTGAATGAGAGAGAGAGAGAGTATGAGTTTGAATCCGAATACTTAAAATTAGCCCAACAATTATTCATACAAATGGAATATTTTTCCCAATGCTACCCTTAGACAAATAATGTCAATATTGGCTCAACATTTTTCATTTCTAAATTTCTAATTCATATATGGTTATCGGATGTAGCGCTAAATTTAAGATGAATAAATCCCTCATATATTTTTGCATTTTAAGTCATCTTTATGTTTGCTGAAGTAGGCTAGTGGGACATACCATCATTTGAGTATCACTTGCATTAGGTAGTTTTCTTACTTAGTGTTGGTCCCAAAAAAAGGTCCTTTTTATGTTTGTTGAAGAGTGAAAATTGAAAGCCTACTTTTGATTGAAAAAGAAGGGAAAAGAAAGACAGGGATCCGTAAAGAAACTATATTTTATGGTATTCTTTGTCTTTCAAGTTTGAATCCCGTACCAATAATAAGCTCATATCTTGACTAGCACAGAATACAGTCACATGGTGTTGCCTTCATGGAGATGAATGCTATGAATTAATGTCAAATTATTAAAATATGGTTTTTGGGACAACATATTTTGGAATAATAACAATAATCATAGTAAGCAATTAATTAAAATAGCAAATTTACATCCGCAACATTTCTTAGGGATTACATCCAAAGTACAGAAGCTGTAGTGTAAGAAGGTAACTGCAAATATTTTTGTTTAGAGTTTCTAAAAATAGTTTCGACTCCTTCTGTCCTTAATATAAGACATGTTTTTCCTGAAACACCATAATCATCTTTTTTAATATCACCCCCTCACTTACATGTTTTTCCTGAAACACCATGATCATCTTTTTTAATATCATCCCCCTCACTTACTTGATTATGATTGAGGGAGTATCCATAAGGGTATTTTAGGAAAAATTGATAAATATGATAAATAGGTCTTATATATATTTAGAACCAAAATTAACTTAACAATTAGGTTCTATATCAAGTACCAGAAGAGTAATTAATTTGGCTTCAAACTGACAAGGTATATCAATCCACATAAGAAGTATAAAAAGAAAACAAGATCATGGAAAAATGTAAACAAAAGTAATGAACAGCGCCTAACACACCAAGGAAACATGGAACACATATTCAAGAATGACACTATCGAGGAGGTTATTGTTCCTTAGGAATTAAGTAAAACACAATAATGGACAAATCCCTTTCATTCTTTTTGTCACTGAGTGGTTACATGGGATCATAGGAGCATCAAATTTCTGGGAAACATCCACCTCTTAGAACATGAATCCATGCTCGTGCGTGTTGGAGCTTGCCTTTTCTTCATGTGCGGCTCTAGTGGGCACCATTTTATGCCCTCTTGTTCGTCAAAAAAGAAAGAAAGAAAGAAACAAGCATTTTAAATATACCTATCTGTGCATATGCATTGGATTTCTGCAACTTGGCAAATCTCAATCTTACCATAAAAGTAGGATTTTTGAGTGAAGTTGTTAGTTTTGTCACTATCATCACGTATATTTTAATCCATGTGGAAGAGAATATTTTCAAGTGTGAAAGTGTGAAACAGTTAATTTGGATATTCTGAATCCTGAAGTGATCATCTCGAGGGGTAGGGACCTGCCTAAAACTACAAGTGAAGCGACCAAGCATGGCTTTCACTGGTCACTATTGTCCAGGTGTTGCCTTGCCGGAATATTTCAATGGGGGTAATGTTTGAAATCAAACCTCTTTAGTCTTTATTATTCTGTTGGAGACCAATTTTCTTTCTTCCTTTTCTTTTTTGGAAAATTAAAAATTTAGGCACTGAAAGGCAGTGATCCCTTTTGTCTCGTGACATTGACGTTTGTTAGCAACTAGACAATTTGATATTCCAAAAACAAAACTTTCCGCTGTCTCGAGTATGTCCTTTGTAACGTTAAGAGGGAAATATGTGATTCTTTTGTATCGTGTTGGCTTCCATTCTTTTAACGCTCTTCATTAATAACTTCCTCATGATAACAAATTTATTTTCTTCGAAAATTATGTAAAACAATCGTTATATTAAACCTTAATTCATCAGTTTAATTTAGTTCATCATACACAGAGAGAGAGAGAGAGAGAGAGAGAGAGAGGAAATACATAAACTCGCTCTAGCCACTAGAGCTGCGAATGAGACCTCAAACATTTTGTATCCAAGGCTTGTTACCAGGCAGCATTGTCAGAGCCCTCTGTGACAGGACCAGATTTGACCAATGTTGCCATTTTATGAGCTTCTTTATGAATGGTCGGGTGGAAAAAAAAGAAAATTTAGGTGATGTTTGCTTTGTGAGCAATTCAGTTTCTCAAGTATTTTAGCGTCAGTATGATAATCTTAAAACTTATGTGCTATAGTGACATGGAAAGATTTTTTTTTTTTCCCAATAACATGTTATAATAAACAAACTGATTCCCAAACACCTGAAAATTTATAATGTCTACAACCCAACCTTCCCCTTAAGTTGAAGTTTCAAGTTGAAATTTCTACCATCATACTTTACATAATCCCATGGAAATAAAGAAAAAGAAGCTAAAATGAAGTGGATGGTCTAGATGTGTTTTTCACCAAGCCTACTTCACCGTCGTTCATTACAGGAACCTACTGCAAAAGGGCACATGCAAGGAAGTTTCAACAACCAAAGTGAATGGCTATGATATCCTTAGCAGCAAGTGGCGGGTGTTTTAGTGACATAGTACGATGTTGAGTAGTTATAGTAGAAGGTCTTATAAACATGTTAGTTGGCACATCTGGTACTTGAATTAAAGAAGGATCCACTTTCTCTTCCTGCTCCTGAAGCTCTCTGTCCTCTGTTATAACTTTCAGAAACTCTTCTAGTGCTTCACACATCCAATCGTACCGGCAGAGTCGAAACGCCTCTCTGACATTTAACTGTAAAAAATGTTTATATACCTTTATTTTACTTCAAATGAGGTAAACACATAAAAATCTTGAGTTTAAAAATACCCTACATCAGTTGAAGCATGCCATGACAAAAAGCAAAAAATTGTTCTATTTGTATGTGTTTGATGTTGAAGTACTTATCAATTTCATGCAGTTACATATGAAAGACTTATTGAGGATATTTGTTTACCCATTGCCGATCACGGTTTTTCTGCTCTGGCCAGGTCTCAAGTTCTTCAGTCACCTCCAAGGCAAACATGTATCCTCTGCAGCCTCCTTCCATGTTGCACAAGTCCTGGCTGCTTTTGCTCCTGAATTCCCACATTCCCAAGGGGTTTTCCTGGAAAAGATGGAAGAGAGCTTGTTAGCAATAGAATATTTCTTAGAAACAATATAATTTCTACTCATGGTGTTCTTGGTTAGTCATCGAAACCAATCTATCTATAGACAGCTTTCAGATGGCAGAATCATTTTTGTTTTCAACAAGAAGAAAAAGAGATACTGGGAATATGCCCTTAATTTCCATTCAGCAGTGTTGACTAATGCAATTTGCATACAAAACAACCACTTTTGATCAAGTTCAATGCAATTCAAATATATAACAGGGGATGCCACAATTTTTCCCATCGGGTCAAACTGAAGTCGAGACACACGTGCATGAAACTACTGTAGAACTGCATAATTCACATGGCATGTCAAACCGCTTGAGAGAATTTTGCGGACAAAAAGGTTAATTCTGAAAATCTGTTTACACAGACAATTTTATATTACTTTTTGAGCTCAAAGTTGCCGTGCATCCAGGATTTTACCGCAATTTCGGCACTAGATGATTCTAGGAAGCACAATTTTGCAAGTTAATGAGGGCTTATCTATAATACAAATACTTCTTTGTTCTATCATATTGTCATCCTACTTATCATGCTTGAACAATTTATGCAGAAACACAAGTCTATATAACTTCATGACCAAGTAGGAAAAAGAACCTACTCTTGGTATTCCTTTCACCCCTGCTTCCTCTAAAGCTTCTCGACAAGCAGCTTCCATGACAGTTTCATCGTCCTCCCATCCTCCCTGCCAAGAGAACAAAGTGAAACTTCATAACATGAAGGAGAACAATGGAACATAGTTCAAACAGTGCAAAACACCTTTTGACCTTCTTTTTTTTTTTTTTAAAGTACCTTTGGAAACACTAGATCATCACGTTTTGGTGAAGTAACCATTAGAACTTCTATTATGTGCTCTGTATGCCCCTTTTGATCCCTGATGTCCTTCCTCCATCTATAGGGAATACACCTGTTGTATGGAATTTCTGAATAACGATGGAATGAACCACATGTTTGATAGGATCATCAAATGATGGTCCTTGAAAATCTACTCCCAAGTTTTGACCATATGCAGGATTTGAGATGATAGATCCAACTTATTGTTCTATGGATTGTTCAAAATTATGCATCTTTATTCTAATCATGTGATGTAATGACTATTGTCTTGTACTGTCACGCGGTCTACAGCCTGTTTCGCACTTTTTCCAGCCAAGTAGTTCTATGGATGGTAGAATTAGGAAATGAAAAGAGGGAAGGGGATGTGTTCAAATGTTTTTGTTAACCTTGAGCTCTTTTGTCAAAAAATCCTGCACACCCGTTTTGTCCTTTTTCTTTATGCGAATCAATGCGATTTTCAGGTCAAAAAAAAAAAAAAGCAACCCATCAAGCCTGATAAAGCGAGGAAATATTGGGTTACGATGTTTCGCCCAGAAATTTTTAGCGACTTGTATTGGCAGGTTGGTTGAATTCAAGATCCAATCACTTGCCTCAGTTAATTCCTCAGCTTGGTGATACCTATAGCTGCTGAGAATGTTTGAATTTTATGATCCTCGTGCAGGCCTGGGCTTTAATTCAGTGCTTCATATGGACGCAGAGTACTGGGTGCTTTACTTAAAAAACGATCCTAATCGTTAATTCTCATTAAAACCCGTATGATCACACCACAAAAACATGTAATACTGTAAATCTGTAATATCACTTTCCGAATAAAAGGCACCCAAAAAGGCAATCTCAAATTGTTTTTAAAGAAAAAAAAGCGAAGGTAAAACACCGAATGCTATATGTTCTGTGAAACAGGAAATCGCAGTTACCTCATAAAAGCCAAAATAGATTACACAATTTAAATTATAGTACTAATACATTTGCGAAGTCAATGATAAGGCCCACAATTTTAACTGAAATGATTGTAATGAAGACATAAGCATATGAAATATGACAAAAATGTTATAATATCAAACGGAGAAGGCAATTATGTAAACTGGTTTCATACCGCCAATTATGTAAAATAGTTTGGCCAACTCTTTAATAAGCATAAACAAAACGGGAAATTTATTATCTACTCGTGTATTCTGCCGCACAGGGGAGAAAAAACAGAGAAGAAGACAAGAGAAAAGACAAATGGAATGGATTTAGCGACGAACGTAAGGTAATAAAAAACCAGAATTGGAAAAATGTGGGAGTAAGAGACAAAAAGAGAAAGGGAGAATTCATGAGGTGAAGAATCCATGGAGCTAAAGAATGAAGAAGAAGGAGTTCTTACCCAGAAACAAGTCGAAAGTTGTCTTCATAACGCTGTCGGTGTCGCCCTGTTCGGGCCACAACAAAAGACATAATACTAATAGCTTCTGGTGATAGCCAAATCCTGAACAACGTGTGTGAAACAAACAACAATAAGACCAAAATTATGAACTAAGGAATAACAAGTTTGTAGACACAAACATGGGTCGTACCCAGTTCAGATTTTGAGGATTCAGAAAAAAGCTGCTTTCACAGGTACAGGAAAACTCTGCAGAAATGAAACGTCTTCCATGATACAAACAGAAAAGGCGATATCTTTGGCTTGAACAGGTTCTAGTTTTCGGATAGAATAATAAAAAGAAAAACTAAGTTAATGAAGCTTTTATGTAGCAGTTGGTTTGTTGTCGGCCTGCAGGAATGAATCGAAGGAAGAAGCAAAAAAGAAAAAAGAAAAAAGAAGAAGCGAGGATTAGAACGAGAAAGAAAGAGACAAGTAAAGAGAGGGATAGAGATTCCAGCGAGACGCAGCAACGGCATGGGGTGTTTATATAGATAGAGACGATGGAGTAACTAAATTCCTGTTTCCAACTTTGAGCTTGTGTTGTCTTTTCTTTTTTTTTTTTTCTTTTTTTCTTTTTTTAATTTTTAAATTTTTTTGACATCTTTCTGTTTAAATATTTTTAGAGGTCTTTAGTCCTTCAAATTTACTTTCAATTTGATTTTGGTGCTTCAAGTTTCAAACTTTTGATTTAATCCCTCAAGGGATAAAATGGTCAAGATCTTTATTGAATTACAGGAACTAATGACTTAAATGAAAAAAAAAACCTTGAAAAACCACAACTTATGATTTAAAACTTGAGGGATCAAAGTCAAAATGAAAATAAATTTAAGAAACAAAAAAAATTATACGAACCTTATATTTTTAATTAGGTGTGTTTACACTTTTTTAACAAGAATGCAATATTGTAATTCCAAGGAATCAACTGAAAACGGTTAGGGTTACGAAGCCGCGTGTTCATTAACAGGTTATCAAAAAGCTGGTTCCATTGATGAGAATGAGATGGCAACGTGAGTATTTTAATTAATAACACAATATAAATATATATATATATGCACACGTACGTATGTACTCGTAGGACGAAAAATCAAGAGAAGTACACAGGTATGTGCCTGGACGTGGTTGGAAATTTTTATTATGGACACTTTCATAGTCAATTTGATTATTACTTCCAACAAGATTAGAATAACGGCGAAATTATCTCACTTAACGGCATTTTTAATATTTATTTTTTTAATTTTCATAATATAATAATATGTATGCGTTGGATTATATATATATACATATATATATTGATATGATTATCTAATTAAATTAGATTTGAGCATTATCAAACCCAACAAAAAATAACTCTCGTAAAAGATTTTTTTTTATTTATAAAGACTTGAATTCAATATTTTGTACTTGAGCGGCTATGCATTGCTTCTAGTTTTCATTATATTATTAAATTTGCAGTCTCATTCATGTTAAGAAGTGTTCAAATTTAATGCATGATAATATATACTTCAAACATATTATTTTCAATAAAAGAATATATATGTCCTAGCAAACGAAAAGTTAAGGTTTTTGTGACTCGACCTAGGTGGGCAAATGGTATTAAATTAGATAATTAGACACACAATAATGCTAATTAAAAAAATAATGTTGATCAACTTACCATCATTATTTTTAAAATTGAAATAATGAGAGATAGTTAAGTTTGTTTACGGTTTGACAGACACCGACGATGGAAGTGCAAAGTTGGGATCATAATCATTAATAAATTATCACCTCCAGTTTTTAATATAAAAGCTCGTTTGATTTTTATTTTGATTTTAAATATAAGATCTCAATTCATTTTATTTCTCGTATTTATCTATTTTTTTAATATAGTCATTATAATAATGGTAGTCCTAGTCAATATATTTGATTAGTAAGAATATTTTAGGAAATATAACACTTATTTATTACAAATAACTAACTTAACTAATTTTCTTAATACATTTAAATTAGTCAACTAGCTCTTATAGTAAGGACTGAAGGTAGTAATACACAAATTGAAATATGAAAGCATCAAAATGAAAAAGTTGTGTTAGCAATTCAATAACCATAGCATTAGTATGAACATGTCGACCTCAAGAACGTGGGGGAAAAAAAAATAAGACATTACATAAATATATATATATATATATATATGACATTACATAAATATATATATGTGTGTGTGTGCGCGCGTGTGAATTACTCATATCATCATATGACAATGCTGCTGCCAAATTCAAAGCACAGTGATCACCATTAACATTTAACTTATTATATATGGTAATATTTGTCGATTAATCTAGCAAGCTAGCTTGGCCCAGGAAGATCCAGAGACTCCACTAACTGCTTCGTATTATATTGTGTTTTTTTCATCGTTAAATTCAATTAGTATCTAACATGATACTCCTCCGGTCATAAATCCAAGACTCATTTTGTAATACAATTTATACTATAAAATGGGTTTTATACTTAGAATCGAGAGTATATATTGTATTGAATGAAAATACATGAACTACCTTAAAAAAAATAAATAGAATGTGAATATAATCTGAGGCGTCTCTTAATTTTGGTACTTTGAGAGGGATGGAAGTCATAATTCTGGTGCATCTTCAACAAACATCTACTTTACACGCCAGTGAGCATTATATATATATATATATATATATATATATATATCTTTCGAGGAAAATTCACAAAGCGTAGGAAATAAAGATGCATGGATAACAACGAACAGAATAAAGAAACAAAGATATTCCCGGATATTAATATCTTCGCTGCATTTTGCTTGCTTTCTCACTTCTAGAAAATAAGCTTTTTCACTCTTTATATATAAAACAGGAATAAAAATATATGGGTTACGTTGTTGATTAAGGTTTAATTAACTTACACGAAGCTTCTTCATGGAATTAACAGTGACACTGACAAGCTGCAAATTAAATAGCTGTCCACAGCCTATATGTCTGCCTGTAAATAAAATATTGACCGCCGGACTTATATTTTATTAAAATTTTGTTGGCAAAAAAAAAATTTAAGAGTTTAACTAAAGAACAGATTACCCAGTCTCACATCACATAATATGTATATATATGATAAATTTGTTAAAAATTAATTTATATTTGTAAAAAAAAGCATATAAATATATTTCTTAAAATAGATAAAATAGTTTACATATTTTCATTTCCATATTAAAGATAATTTGAAATCCAATTTTTTAATTTTTACGTCAATTTAAAGAATTTTTTACTGTTGTTATCATAAATAAATAAAAAAGTTCCATGGTTTTCAGTTATTAACTGCATCGACCAAAAAAACAAAATTGGACGGCTGATTTTATATCAAGCTTCGAGCGTGAACTAAACCATATAGGCTACGGTTTTTTTTTTTTTGACCAGCAGGCTACAGCTATTATCTTAGAAATAAAAATATCGAATATAATTAAAATAAATCTTAGGAAATTTACTATAGTAGTCAATAATACTGTTGGTGGCCATTGATTAACTGCGACTTGGGATTGCAGAGTTACTTTCTCATTCCAACGACCCTTGATTTTTACTTTTTTTATGATTATGACTTCATTTTAGTTGGTTGCAGGCTTACATCCTTATCCACAATATTATTTTATTTTTTATTTTTTATAACTATGTTTAAATTTTGTGTTGTAGCCATCAAGAAAGTCACACTTCGCCCACTGTTTTCGGAAATATTTCTTTAATTTCTCAAATTCAGTTTGCTACAAAAATATTAATATGACAAAATGCTTTATTAATCTTTGAGAAAAGGTCGAAAATTTAAATCACGAGCCAATTCAACGTGATAGATATTTTGTCATAAGATATTTCGTTTTGACATGCTAAAATAACAATGATACATTAATTGAGGGAATCAAATTATATTTTTTTATTTATCGACTATATTATTTTGCCAACTATTTATCGACCATTGAATTTATGAAGATGACGTTTATTATATCCAAAAGATCAATTCAACACAATTAATCTTTTTTGTACTAAAAAACAGTCAAATTTTAAAGAATTTTCTTGAAAGGAGGAATCCTTTGAATTAACATTAAATGTGATTAACAGCCACATGCATGCCCTACCGACTTCCTCTTTTATTTTTTATTTTCTAAAACTTTCCTATCTATCGACACTTTCATGATAAATACAGTACTAGTTAAAATTGCAGGCCTATCCTTCATTTAATTAATTCAAATAAGTTATATAAACATTCTAAAAACCCTAGCCTCACTTGCTACCATGCACGACCTCTTCCAAATTTATCACTCTCCTTCGATTTCTCCCCCAAAAACTCAACATAATTACTATACATTATTATAAATATCCGCCACCAACTCTTATAAATTATATCCACAACCCAATTATTTTTTTTCACGACACGTTATAATGACACGTTCTCTCTCTTAATAATGTAAATCATAATATATTCTTATCAATAGTGAACTTGTTGACTCTATTAATATATGGATCGCCCTCCCAATATCTCAGTGATTAATGCTTCAAACAGGCAGTGTTTGACCAAACATATATATAATTTGATCTTGTTTAATTTGCAGAAACACAAGCATGTGGCAGCTCTTATTAATTAATTGTGAGCATATTGGCATAGCATTGCCTCATTCCCCCCCCCCCTCATTTTGTGGACTACACACACACACACACACACCCATGTTCCAACATTTTCTTTCATATATTATCCAATCACATCTTTACAAATAAGTTAATTCTTTCCCTTTTCAATTTCAAATATCCAATTCTAAATTTTTTTATCGTGAGTATGAAGAGTGAAGACATCATTAAAATTATAAGGAGAAGAAACAAAGAGATGAAAAGGCCATCGCTAGGCGGCATTATTGTCGCATAGACATAGCTATTTTGTCGGGGAAAACATGTGGGTTTGCATATATATTCTCCCCACTTATTATTACAAACAACTATTAATAAATGTCACATCAATGAAGAAATGCTTTTCAATTAAAATTTTAAAATTATTTTTAACAATACATCCACTACATGCATATTTCTGTTACATGAGTATGTTACTTTGAGGTGCTGGGAAAGATAAAGGAATAAAGTTTGTCCCTCCATGGAACATACATTATCTGTTTAATACACAGAGAAATTTGTGTGTGCTCTCGACGCACACTCTGAGTTTAATAAATGAAAACTGAACACAAGAGCATGGAACGCATTATTATTTTATTTTGTTTTATTTATATGACTTTGAGACGCATTATTTATATGACAAAAATCCATGAGAAAGCTTTCTTCTCTTGTGTTATAAAGGTCGAGATCATAGCATTTAATAATTAACGGAATCGATATGAACAAAAGAAGGACGCCGTGCAAATCGATCCTTGTTTGGAGAAAAAGCAAAGAGTTGTTTATTCTGATTAAACAAGTTTAAAGTATCTTTGTCGTTCTAAAATGTAAAATGGACCATGTTAGCTTTATCTATTGCAACTTTTTATTCATTTGGTCTGATTCTTACGTTTCAAAAGCAACAAAGTTTCAGATGCACAGTGTGGAACGCATTAATTTTAGGGTTTTGAATTTTCGTTTCATCTTTCATGAGATTTCCTACTTTTGGCATCCATTTCATCAGTTATGAGAAACTGCGGAGAAGCTTCCTTCTCGTCATTAGTTTCTTTCATTAAAGTTATTTGCGTGCGTCCTCTGCTCATATACACATATATAATTAATGAAAAAGCAAGCAACTCGGAACAATTTTAAAAATTTCTCCTTTGATAACGATAGTTCATCGAGATGATAGAGTTGAAATGAAATGCTGTCCAGTGTTTATGAATATATTAATATAAGTGTTGGGTCTAGTTAACTAATTTAAGTAGATTAAAAAAAAATCACTTAAGTTGATCATTTGTATTAGGTAGGTGTTACTTTTTTTAAAATACCCTCGCTAATCATACGTATTAGTTAGGACTATTATTTGATGAAACATTTAACATGCATAACTACCACAAAAACTATCTTGAGAGAAATAGATAAATATGTAAAATAAAATGGATTTGAGTCTTATATTTAAAACTAAACCGAATATTGAACTAACTATTATATTAAGGAAAGGAGGTAGTGTATAATATTTCCCGATCAAGTTTCTTACTTAATTATTGGATCAAGCTAATGCAAACCAGATTCTAAATAAAGAACCTAATATATACAATTTTTGACGAGGAAGAAGGCCTAAAAAATATGAGCTAAATAAGGAACAGTAGTCGAATAAAATGCTCAGACGTCAGCGACTGTTCGCTTATTACAGCAAAAAAGTTTATAGCGTTCACATCAAACCATAACTAAAAGAAAAGGTGTTGGCTTTGTTGATAAAAAAGGAATAGTAGTGTCTTCCACGCAATGGTGGAGGACTTAGCTTAGCTTGTTGCATATCCCCACCGAAGTTATGAGAAACTACGACGAAACTTCCTTCTGACCTCTCGATTTGGAAAGTACTATCACGTTCTATTATTGGGGTTAGATGGTCTTGTAAAATTAATTAGATTGTGAGCGACGTTGCTTTCGTGATGTTCCTTAAGGGCATGGCTCATATATCTTAGAAGGACATGCAATGTTTGATTCATGTAGCTAATATGAGGGAGATTTTTTTGACGTGTAATTTGTAATAAGTATGTCTATGTATAAATGTTCTTGAGTTGTAAATCATCCTATATATATATTTGCTAAGTTTTGGGACTCCATACGTACGCTTAAACTTTTTCTGTATAAAGTTGTGGGTTCTGCGCTATTTTACCCAGAATTTGAGGGGGATCTTATTAGCAATGACTTGCAAAATAATATGGTTTCTTACAAGATTTAGTAACATACTGTTCTATGTACACACACACAGATATGTAGATATATGCTTGTTTGCGAGGGGAAAATTAAGAACGATAAACTTGAACCGTTTCAGAATGTTTCGTTATTAAACACACACAGACACAAAGATATAGTTCGTACGGGGTGATAATGGAGTTAGATAACACTAATTAGGGGTGTGAGTGAGTCAAGCAATTCAGGACCTCATGCGCATACCTGATTGGGAGAAGAAATTAGGACGTGCTTAACCCTTCTTTTTTAATAATATGAAATGGGTTTTATACAGTTATCTAATATTTAATATTATGGAATTTGATATTTACAAAATTCAAGTTATTGATCTTATTTAAAGAGAAAATCAAGTCTTCTTTTACTCAACTCTACCAAAAAAAATTTTTTTTTGGTAGTACCTAGATAAAATAGTCATGAAAATATAACTTACTTTTTAAAAAGGTTAATATAATCTTTCGTCATTCAAATTTACTTTCATTTTGATTTTGGTCCCTCAAGTTTCAAATCATAGATTTTCGTTCCTCAATAAACAAATTGGTACATGTTTTTATTATATTACAGGGACCAATTTTATAAATAAAAAGAAAGTTGATGAATCAAAATCTATAATTTAAAACTTAAGATACCAAAATTAAAATGGGACTGAAAATTGTACTAATCTTTTTTAAAATTAATAATCGACAGATATGAATGATATTGTTTCAATGCACTGCATGCACATATACAGACACTCACACAGCTTCTGGCAATCAAAGGCAAGAAATTGCGGAGAAGCTTCGTCGAGTAGCTTGGCGTTCAACACATTAATCGCTCCTTTAATTTCTCACAAAAGAATCATAAAAAACTTCAAATTTCATGCAGAACCTAACATCGACTTGAACAAAAGATATCCAATTTCGTCATCCTTCTTGGAGTTGATGATGATAAGAAAGCATCCAAATCGACATATGACTGATTAAAACTGGCATTGACGCGGTGTATTGTACGGGTTTGAACATTTATTAAGAGAGAATTATAATACGGTCCCGTGTAAAAAAAAAATTACAAAACAAGTCCCAAAAGTTGTTATTCTTTACTTTAAAACTTGTTATTATAGGCTGCTCAGGTTGTTATTGGACCTTTTAGTAGTTATTTATCTTGTATGGAGCTTGATTGTAATTCTTCCATTTATTAATTACTACTTCAGTTTGTTAATATAAAAATTAGTTGACTAATTTAAGTAGATTAAGAAAATTAGCTAAATCAGTTATTTGTAATAAATAGATGTTGTCTTTTTTAAAGTATCATTACTAATCAAGTATATTGGCTAGAACTACTATTATCACAGGACTATCTTAAAAAAACGAATAAATATAAAAAACAAATTATCATGAGTCTTTGATAATGTCACTTATCAGTAGTTATTTTTTATCGAATATCTAGTAAATCTATTAGATGAGAAAGACCTTACGTTGATTAATACTCGTGGTGGATATCACAATCTCACCAGTAGCATTTTCATAGACTAATTTAAAGTTTTTTGTGTTGATAGCTTTTATGTCTCCTCTTGAAACCGACGTATTAGAAGTTTTTTCTGCTGTATAGTAGTGTTAAGCTTCATACATTGTAAAATTATATCTATTTAAACTGTATTGAAAGTAACAGTAACCGAACAAATCACTGTTTCGTTTTGGGAATGGCTTCTAAGCAGTTTTTTAATTGTAATTTACAGAATACAAGAAATTTTTTTTATTATAAATGGAAAAACCTTATCAATCGGTGTGTAAGCCTTCATGCACCCAACTCAGTTATAAATCTCTGTCTATAAGAAAAATAAGAAAACACCATATATTTAAAACTACAAGAAGGCAGAGTAATGAAACTACGAGGAAATTTCGTTGGATGTCTTATGTGGAAAAGGTATTCCATGGATATCAGCATATATACCATCATCTTTTAATCCAGAATCAATCATGAACAGTATAAATATGAATCCGGAAATGTTTTCGTAAGAAATAGTTTGGACGCTTTCATAATATATATCCAAACGTGGAATTAAGATAATGCTAGGCTCTGGCTAGCTTGACATAGAGAGAATTATATGCATGAAATTAAATATTTTTTGTTCAAAAGAAACTAAATAAATTAGTCGCTACGAAACGTGGTTTATCATATGACCCCCTCGAGATTATGATTTATGAGGTACGTGCATGGACACTTCAATGATCGTATCGGACTTAAGCCACTGTTTGGTAAGAAATTATGGAAACTAAAACAAATAAATAATACAGTTTTCTGTTATAAATCCCACTCCATCGATCGATCCATTACTAAAATTCAAATTTAAGATATGCACGTCTCTTCCACCTATCTACGAGGGGCATGCATGAACAAATATACCCACCAAATTAATGATGATTTCCCCCTTCCATATAAATTAAATTAATTTCACTGTGGTGTGATGCGTCGCACGCAACGGTATGGCAAGAATAAACAAAGGAATAGTTAAAGATTGGGAGAATGTAAAATCAAAAACAGCGTCGCAAACAGTGCAAACATGTCCAAGTCTCAAAGCACGTGGACGCTAAAAGTGCTAACAAGGATGCAATTAATCATCAGGTTAGCCGAATGTTTGTTTGTTTGTTTTTTCAATTATTCCGGCTATTAGTTTCATTATTTATTGTTTACGATGGAGCTTTCTTCCATCAAATGTCAATATTATGAAATAATATTTTTTGCCTTTTTTCTCCATCTACGTTAATTATTTGTTCCACTCACTTTCACGCATCATTATTATTATCTGATGTTAAATTTTTCAGTGACAATTCATGATTTACAGGTAATAAGATTAATGTGTCTTATTTTTAAGATTTGTAGTACATGGGACGACCATACTTAAACACTACATATAGCTTTGCCCCTCACTTTTCTGCTTTCATTTTTGCCTTTCACACACCTTTAGCCTCTCATTTTATGAATGGAATATCACGCGGCAAAGTCAACTTTAAGGTCATGATTCCACTTGGAGGTTTTTTTAAAAAGAAATGCTTAAATTATAAATATTTGTGTGTTTATCATCTTGCTTTGGAAAAATTAATGAGAGGAATAAAAAGACTACCCCTTCATTGTTTTGGCCTTTGGGGATTGGGATGTGAAGGCCGTAGCTGAGAAGAGAGAGCAAATCAAGGTGGTGTCATGTCATATATCTGATGCACATTACATTAAATTTACGAAATGAGTGGTATTTTTAATAATTCGTAAATGATATATATGGCTTGTTGACTCTATATCCATAGAGATTCGGTGCAGAGTTTTAAAAAGTGCAAGTAAATCAAGGGAAGGAGTTATAGAACATGGGGTTTCATATGAACATGTGGACAAAGACTAACAAAAGCGATGCATATATTCCCTTGCTATGTGCGAACCGTAACAAACAAAACCACCGCCATCATTAACATATGAAAGCGGATGCCCTCCCGAAGAGGTTATCTTCTGTTCCAAGAAAGAGGATGGGGTGCTACCACGTACCAACACTACTTCTTTTTTTTTTAATTCTGAATTGGTTGAGTTAATTATTCATCATTATTTTCTAAAGTATCTATAGGATATTAAATATGAGAAACACAAAGCATAGGAAGAACAGTGAAATCAACAAAGATACTGTGTGGGGAAAATATCAACCAGATTTCGTACTTGGGATTGAAAAAAGCGGGGATTTCATAGAATGCCATTTGTTTACCAGCAGCAGGAAACCAAATTCTATTTACTCTGCACATAGGGCTTATCATTTAAGGATTCAATCCATCCAACTGTGGCTAACATGTTTGACTAAGGTCCCTATTACGATTAAAAGCTTCAATTCTTTCAATCACTTTAATCTATGTAAAGCAGAAATTGAGATGCAGTTTACTGAAACTCGTAATATCAATTGTCGTTTATCTTGTCTTCCACTTCTGCTTTATCACCTCCTCGTAAGTCATTCTATTCCTACCACATTCATCCAACGCTTTACAGCTCCCTTCCTTCTTTGGATAATTTTAGATGAATCAAAACATAACATAAATATGTTGGATAATTAGGCTTGCTAATGATATGAAACGAGGGGGCCAAAAAGAGAACAAGACATGGAAACTTAGGAATGCCATTCCCAGCAGATGCAATCTCCAATTGATAATTAAAATTTAATTATAAGTTGCTTCTTATGAATAGACCAGGAGCCAATATTTATTATTTTAGACCGTTTGAGTAAAAAAATATTGAGAATTTATGGTCATAAATTCACCAGGCCAGCCCTGAGATCGCCTGAAGAATAACCCAATATCAGTTCAAGCACTCGTTGCTCCGAGAATGACATTATAGTAGCCAAATAAAAGCAACAATAATCAAGCAAAACTTCATCCCAATAGAATGAAAACAAGTTAAATAAATAAATGGACTGCCAGTGCAACAAATAAGTTAATAGATGGATTCGCCCTACAAGGCACAATGAACTTGACCCCATGATTCCAACTGAGGCAAAAAGTGATTAAGGACGCAAGCATAGTGGAAAAACCACAAATCACCCATCAGTTCAATGAAGAATTCAAGAATTTGTGCATCAGCATTATGCGTGATGGTACACAAGGGCACATCACAGAGACCAACTTATGCGAAAATTATAATTAATATGAACTACACCCATAAATATCCAACAATCATTTGCACTGCAGTAAAAGAAAAATGCAAGATAAGGTGGTGATATCATTAAGTCTCAAAGGAGTTTGTGACATAAACAGTCTTGTAACTATCAAAATTAATATATCATAACTAACGCAAGCCAAGGCATTGATTCCAACTTAACACTAACACGAAAACCTCCAAATGAGGCAAAAAAAGAAAAGTTGAAGCACCATTTAGTCTCCCTTTTTCCTGAAAGAGCATCCCTCAGTCAGCCTTGCACGCCCACCCGTGGGCTGGCATAAGACGGTCTGGCAGTTCCCACACACCACAACCGTCTGAGAGTGGCTAAACACAGTGGTTCTGCATCCAAATTCAAACGTCCACAATCAAACTCACATTGCATTTGAATATTAAAAACAGAATTGATAAGAAGAATCTAACTTACATATTGAAGCAACCCTGGCACTTAACATCCTACAAGGTAAAATGGGGAGGCAACACTAATTAGGCAGGCGATTAAAACCAGGACAACTCCAAAAAAAAAAAATAGTGAGATGAAAATAGTAGTAAAGTTGCTGACTTCTCTTTCATATCAGCACGATGCAGAAAAAACAAATTAAAAATCTTTAATAATAAAAATAGCTGTTTCGTACCATGAAAAAGGAGTTTGGCGACTGAACAAGTCGCTTGAGCTTATGCTTTCTCTTCTCCAGCTCAGCTGGAGGGTTTAGTAAGTCAACATCATTTTGAAGAACCTGATCAGTATCACAAAAGGAATCAAGTGATTAAACAGTTAAATACAAAACAATGTAAAAATTCCGGCAATTCCTCGTATTTATAGAGGACTGCAAAATTTTTAAACCAACCCAACAATTAAGAAATAAATTAAAAAAGGAATGCAATACGTCTCATCGTCTGCAACGTATAGAGGGACGACCACATCATAGATAACCATTCAGCCACAACCTAATTCCTCTCTTCCGCTCAACTCAACACGCGAAAAAGGCATAAAAATATAGAAAAAACAATTTTTGTTCCTAATGTTCTACTTGGAAGGTATTATAAAACTATAGCAAGGAATAGATGAGAAACATTAATCAATACACGTACGAGCATGAAAGCGTAATGTAAAAAAAAATCCAGTGAATCAATAATAGATCTGCGAAAAGGAATAAGTCACGAGTATCACTCACCATGTTGGCAGAAAGTTTTCGACTCCGTGGAGCTCAGAAAACCTTAGAAAACCCTCGCTTAGGCTTATCCGGCAGCAGCGGCACGCACCAAAGGACCGGTGAGATAAAGAGAAACCTAGAAGGGTGAGGGCTTATGATGGAGTTTATCTGGCCCGGCTCAAATGCACATGGCTGGGCCTTCAGAAGAATGGTATCTATCTTTGGGCTGAGTGTTCTATAAGAATTAAGAAGTCCGTCTAAACTCATATAATGTTTTTTTATTGTAAAATATGTTGATATTGATATATCCGTCTTAAAAATTCTCTTCCTTGAAAAAAAAAATCATGAATTTTTATATCGAATTGATATTTCCTAACGAAAAAATCGATTTCAGTGTCAGCCTTTAACAACCAATACCCTCTCGTTGTTGTCCAGAAAATAAACAACCCCACTTACTCCAAAAAAGTGATCAAATGCGGTTCTTACTTTTCGGCATCAGATCCATTTTTTTAAGGGAAAAAATAATTGGAGTTTAAAAAATTAATATATTTGGGAGTTTAGATTGCTAATTTACGAAGAATCAAGGGCCTGTTTGTTTTTGTTTTTTGTTTTCTTATTCTCAAAATAATTTTATAAAATTGTTTTTAAGAACAAGTTTTGGAAACAAAAAAAATATTTGGAAAATAATTTTTAAAAAATCAAATTTGAAAAAAAAAATAAAAAATTACACTTTGACAAGTGGTAATTATCACCGGTAGTAATAAGTAGTAGGTAACAGAGAAGAAGAGAAGAATATTTCTCCAATTTTTCAAAACAAAAAAATAAAAAACACAAAAACAAAAACCAAAAAACATGTAAAAGTTGTTTTAGTTTTTCAGTTTTTAAAAACGTTTTTTTGTTTTTTAAAACAATTAACTAAAAATAAAATCCAAACAACTTTTTTGTTTTTCTGTTTTTAAAAACAAAAAATTGTTTTCAAAACAAAAAACCAAACAAGCCCTAGGTTTCTAAGACAGACGTTATAAGCAGCAATACATGGTTTTTAATATTTGCAGTAAAATATATATATTTATATATATATGAATTGAGAGTCTAGGTCTTGTGCTATCACATGAACAAAACTTACATTTACATTTGACCGGAGTTGATTCGGTTCTCCCGTTGAGGCATCATTTGAATATGCTTATTTAAGTGTTTATAAACACATGTTATGTAAGCACAAAACTGTTTGTTTTCCCTTAACCGGTCACCTAACCTCAAAAGACCATACTACATTTTGAAATAAAATCGAACTCGAATATTAAAAATAATATTTTAAAAAGTCTGTAAGACATCAATGTGATAGGATACTGCTTAAGATTTTTGTCCTGTCAGGAGTATATTAGCCACATAATAACAGATGGTCCATATAGCCTTCCACAAGTGACATTATGGGCTATAACTAATAGTCTAATACTAAAATCAGGATGGGATACAAACTGAGGAAGATACCTACAAATCCCTACTTCTATACTAGCAATCAGGAGACCGAACAAAGAACTGGGGCCTCCGTAAATCGAACAAATAGCATCAGATTGAATAGGCAGGTATATGACCAACATCAGCCACTAATCATTACAAAATGGGATCCTAATCGTGTTTTATATTTTTCTCTATCATACAACAAAATCTGCTCAGAGATATGGTACTTCACATTAGTTCGAGGAAGCACCTCGCGGGACAAACCAATTTCGTCCTCCAAGAATTTTGAAGTGATGTTATTTATATAATTGTTTCAAAATAATTGTAATGTAATTCAGTTGTGTACTTTATTTAGTCATCAGCGCCTTCCTTGCAACCATCCCCCGGCACCAGTAGTTGCCAATCAGTATCAAACGAAGCGGTCAAGATCCTCAATCCAAATCCAAACCCTTTTTCATATATTCATAAACCATGTAAGTGATACTAGCAGATGGAACAACTTTGAGAAGGTTAGGAAAAATTCCTTTGTAGAATCCCCTAAATCCTTCGTGTTTAAAGGTTCTCTTAAACACATCTCCCATTCCCCCATATGCAGAATCACCTTTGGGGCGTTGAGCCTGCATTCTAGAATAACAGTCATGACGATAATAAAATGTCACTTTCAAAACAGATAAAAATAAATAAATAAAATCAAGAAACACTACATAAAAAATTACCTTGTTCTAACGACCTGCAATGGGTAAACACATGTGGCTCCAAGGGCTCCTGATGCTGTCCCACATCCAAGTTGCACGAGAGGACCAGCTTCTACAGAAGATCTCAGAATTTCAACAAACAAGATAGAACTAAAGGTGTGCATGTTGCACATGATATTGAAAGGTGCTTATTACCTTCATCATGAAGAATATACTTCTTCGACATCTCTTTCAAGGTTTCATAGGCAGCAAGATCTATTCCAGCATAAGGAATGATCCCAAGAAGAGAAGGAATCAAGCCCCTATAGAATGCCCTGGGTCCTTCATGTACCCATATTTCTTTTGAGAGCGTCCCAAGGGTGGGAACTCTTCCACCACTACAACAATATGTTTGTATTCGAGTTTTGACAAGATCCATTGGATATATAGCAGTTTGAGCTACCGCACCAGCAATACCACCAGCCAACAGCCGGCCCATGGTGCCAATACCTTCCTTAGTTTCCTCTCCTTTAGCATTCACGATGAAGGTCTTCAGCATCTCATAGGTGTAAAATCTTATAGCACTCTCAGGGGTCACCTTAAGGACATTCAAGCCATTGCCTCGAAAAAATCCCAAGAAACCACCATCTCTCAATATATTTTTCAATGCAGGCATTATACGAGCTTCTGTTGTTTGGACTTGTAAAATAACCTTTAAACGATCAAGAGGTGCAGTTGCTGTTCGTGATGCTGCACCTGCTACTCCTCCTGCAATCAAATATCTACTTGCATGGATGTGCTTACTAATGCCTGCAGGAATAACGGAGTGCTCGCCAATATCCACCAGGCACACACGTTCCAAATAATGATAAATGTTTTCAATAGTCGCCTCATGAGGATAGAGCAGCAGAAAGTCCCTCCATTCTTCAAATGTTATGACACCATTATTATCCTTATCAACACGCTCAACAAAACGGGCAAGTTCTTCATCATCAATCTGAATACCTACAACGTAAAGGCCGGTGTGGCTTAAATAATAAAAAAACCACCAAAGTATATGACAAAGTCAAGAAAAAGCTAAATCGCATAACAAGAATCCACTACAAAAATCAGGGTCCCTGATACAATGAATCATCATCAATGTAGTTAGTCCCTTATGAGTTGAGAAGCGTTGTTAACAGAGTAGCGGGGAATATGTGAGAGGAATGATAATGAACTTCAGTCATATCTTGGTATATCAAATTGATGAGCTCAACAGGCTGAGGCAAGAGGATTCGATTCTAGAATTTCGGGAGAAGATTGAAGAATTGCAGAATTGCTAGCTGAAGTAGAAATCTCGGATGTAGTTGCCATGCTCTGCTTCTCAGGAGGTTTGAAACGAAAATTGAAGCACCCGCAAGAATGTTCAATCACTAAAACCTCACCAATATCATGAACTAAGCGAGGCTACCAGAAGTATCCTCTCAAAACAAGCAAAACAAAACCAAAACACTTATCCAACAAAGAAATCCTCCCTGCACACACCAGATTTGATCCCAAAAAACATGTATCCATCATCACTGACCAGTACTTCCAATAAATTTCTAAAAACTCCATTCCCAAAATAAAAGTACCTTGACCAATATCCCAAAAACTAACCATACAACTCCAAAACTAACTCAACTTAAACTGTTCAACAATTGACCAAAAAAGGAGATGGAAGAGAAAAGGAAAAAAGGATTGCATAAATGGTGCCTGAGAAATACACCGAAAACCACGGATGCAAGGGTGCTCAGCTTCTAATGATCGTGGTCCAAGGAGCAGAAGAGGAGAAGGAAGTTTTTCAGGAACCTAAATGCCTTCCATCTTCTCAGGATTTTGATCATTCAATCCCTTCAAGAGTATGGTCCACTTTAAGCTAATGCTATGCAGAAACTAGCTGAGGGAAGTGAACAAGAAGCAAAGAGGCCTGGTTGCAGTTCATTTGCTTCCCCAGTTATGTTAACTAAGAAGAGGAATGGCTTTGACGAAGCCTACTGAGGTTCACAAAACAGCCTTTTGCATTCATGAGGGGTTATATGAATTCTTATTAATGCCATCCAGCCGTACCAATACAGCTACCTTCCAACTCCAAGAACTAATGAACACAACGTCCAAATCCCACTCAAGGAAGTTTATCTTAGTCCTTTTTCAACGACATTTAGTGTATAACAAGAGTTAGAGTAAGGATACCATCCATTAGAGGGACACATTAGGAATTCTAAGGAAAAACACATTAGTCGCTATGTGGTCTTAGCATGCATTTTCAGCTGTTGAAAATGACTATTTGGGTCTTGAAAGGTCCAATAAACCTGCTCTAGGTAAATTAGCAGAAAGATCCGGATTGCCTTTGGAAGATTTTAAAACAAACTGAGCAGCAGGCCTACAGATAAAAACTGATTGAGCAGAGCAAACCAGCTTTCCATGTTCAACGTTGAAGCACAAGGATGAGAATGCTCCTAGTTCTACACACTACAGACCAACCAAACTTGGATGATGAGGGGATTTTCAAGTGGGACCAGAGAAGATTTTGGCTAGAAAGAAGGTCAAATGAGGCAATTTACCAGTTACTTGAGTCCTGATGGAATGGAAAAACACAAGTGTGGAAGACACTGCATAGGAAGACCTGATCACTATCCAGAAGCAACTCCCTAGGTTAGATACTAGAGGCACTGAAATATGATCCTTGAGGTCAAGGATCTTTTATAGTGGGAGAATAATTGTTACATGTCCAAGAGAAAATTATCCAGAGTAGTTAATCAACAGCTGTTAATGCACTAACTCAGAAGTTTAGTACTGTAATAAATTGTAATCAATTCCCTTACACTCTGAGCTAGTATACAAGTACTATAGCTGACAAAAAGGAGAGGATGTTGAATCTCTGAATGATTTAGCTGGGAATTTAGGATCAGCTTAAGCTAGCTGTAGAGCAAGTGTCAAAGATTATGAGAATCTATAAGAAGGATAACTGGTTAGTATTATGCAATAAAGTAAGAGAATTAATAAAATTTAAACAGCTTTTCACTTTCCTTTCTCATTCAATTTCCATAGTTTAACCAGAGCCTTGATATGAAAGGAACTTTATGAATAAATATTCATCAGGAAGAAATATGCCAAAATTGTCATTCATAACACTACATCAGTGCATGTAATTCTGGCTTCTCCGAATTTCACGCATAAGAGTACTGCTCAGTCTACTGTGAATATTTTCCTTTAATGATCAAGGAGGGAAGGATATATACAACACAGTCAAATCTCTACGCTCTAAATCATAGACGTGGAACTTGAGAGGACATTTGATGTTTGGTTACCGCTGAAAATCCAGAGAGAGATTAAATGCACCATGCTTATACATCTTTAACCAGTCAAACCATAAAAGCCAAAGTTTTGGTGATTCAAGTATCTGAATTCAAATTCATTGTCCCAGCCTACCCAAACCTGAGGTTTCATATCGTTAGATCTCAAACAAATATAGGAATTAAAACCAGGAAACCAAAATATCAAAGTATATAAGAATTAAACCATCAATAAAAGAAAGCATAGGTCCTTATTTACCAGAAATTGGTAGAAAAGCCTATAAGATGTCTAAAGCTATAAACTAAAGTATGGGCCAACACTTTAGAACATGAAGGAGGTCATTGGTTTACCTGCCCTTACAAGTGCCTCCCAGAGCTCCTCAGGTAAAATACATCCGTTGTGTTCAACATCAATGGCTTGAAATATGCGGTAAAGCTCAAGCTCCTTGTCATCCATGTACTTTTTAAAATCTTGATAATCAACTCGCCCGTCTTTATCAGCATCACAGGCATTTAACAAATCCTTGGCATACTTATACTCAGATGGTATTTGAAGTGCAGAGAGGCCAGCCTCAATCTGGGCATAATCTAAATAGCCAGCATTTGTCCTATCAAAGAAACCAAAAAGACTACGAATCCTTAGCTCCCTTTCTTCCTTGGTCTCCTGGGATGCCATTAGGACATGATCCATTGTTACAGGTCCTGCCTTCTTAACAGGATTGCAACATTTTGATCTAGATTCCTCAACATTCTTCGATTTCGCTCCCATTGAGATGGAAGCTACAATAACCGCACTTGGTTCCAGCACGCAAACTCTCCTTCTGTATGCCACACTCAGTGATCGTATTCCCAGAAGATGGCCATTCAAGAAATGTGGCTAGGGAAAGAGCACAATAAATTTCTTCTCAGTCAACAATCACGGAGATGCTGCGCCATTTACTACCCAGCCAATTTTAGAAGGGAATCTATCAGATTCCCGTTCAAGGGAAGGTAAAGCAAATGTGATTAAGAAAATCAAGGCCGAATCAACTCAGGCATTCATTGCAGGCATTAGTACTTTACAACCACCATTAATTACCATCATAGATCGAATAAGTCTGCTCTTAAAGGCTGGCAGAACTGAGAGCTTGATTTTCGTAAAAGGAAATCGGAATTCAAACAGGAGCGGAATCAATCGACTAGGAATGG
>NW_021637436.1:0-127346 GCF_004799145.2 Neltuma alba
TAAAAATAAATAAATTAGTTTTTCCCTGATAAATATAACATAGTTTTACCCAAATTATCTTACTTATGATAGTTTTTAACTTCAACTATTGCTGTAGGAAAAAAAGCCCACCATCTACGTTAGAAAGTATTAATATGAGATAACCAAAACTAAAATAAACATGAAAATAAGTTTCCATGAGAATCAAAACGAACTCTCTAACAAAGCCCAATATTAAAAACAAAAAGAATTTATACACTCTTTTTGTGTTAATATAAAACCCATTTTGTAATATTGTCTTGATATAAGATTTATTTGTAACATAATTTAAAAAAATTAAATAATAAAAAAAAGATGGGGGAATTCAAATTTCTGGCGCATCCTGACAAATTACACGCTCTGGCCTTTAGGAGCAAATACCAGAGAAAAAGATTGCTGTGAACAAAAGAAAATCCTCAAATCATCATCCACACGATTTGCTCTCCAGACACAGCACTTATCGAAGGAAGATTGTCGCATAAACTTTTATAAAAATATTTGTAAGTACTAAACACGCACAATTAGCTCGTTAGGACCTACTTTCACAAGCACGTTCATATTCGCAAATTAAGCTGCTTAAGAAGTCATGGGATCAAACTCCTTAATATTGCATGGTAATTTGGTTATATAGAAGAATTTTATTTTATGTTGGCCCAAAAAACAGAGATCTTATTTTATTCTTTAACTTCATTCCATGGTGATTTCAAACTTGTTCATTTTTGGGCACGCAGAAAGCAGACCTATAATGGTTGTGATGTGGCCGAAGTGTAGATCATGGAAATTTAACCTGCTTATGCAAGTATATGCATAAATTTGTGACGATATAAAATATAAATTCATTTGACATCAAGATGGAAACAGATGATGTGGCCCACCAAAAGGAAAAACAAAGACTACACAAAAAAGGAACAATAATAAGTTTCCACATTTTAATTTCAAAGTCTAAAGAAAGTCCTTACTTCCTTATGCTGCCATATTGTTAAGAAAAACCCTAGTCAGAACATTCTTGCACCGCAGGGAAGCCTCCAGCAATTTGATACCCTATTATCAAATCAAGGATTATAAAAGTACTGTCAAAGCAAACAAATATTTAAAAAAAAATAAATAAAAGCATCACATTAATTAAGTAAACCAGATCAAAAGGAAATGAAGAATAATTAAGAGTATAAATATAGTCCTAGATTTCATTCTGAACATACTTTTAGATTTAAGTAAACTCGTTTTTGTTTTCCTTTTACCATCAATCATCATTGACTTTAATCCAAACAAGAGAGATTTTAAAATTTTATGAAATGACTCTAATGCCTCTTTCATTATAAACTTAGAAAAATGAGAATTTTTATCATTCTTGTGTTATGTGGGAACTGTAAATGAGATAAACTTGGCATCTATTATTGCAACGGTGAGTTAGTTTCTATATTAAATCTTCCTCTCTTATTATAAGTGTGTTATGAAGATAAAATGTTGTTAATTTAGAATAGAAATATGTTAACTGTGAAATGAAATATGTTAATTTTCAAAATTATACTATAATCAAGTTTTATGTAAAGACTCATTGCAAACATGTTATGCAGATATAAAAACTATTGATTTCGAACTAAAACTTGTTAACTACGTAATTAAACATGTTAATTTTTAAAATTGTATTGTGATCAAATTTTATTATAAGTACTGTGTTACGGGGGTAGAAAGTTGTTAATGTAGAATTGAAATGTGTTAATTATAAATTGAAACATATTAACTTTTAAGATTATATTGTGATCAAATTTTATTTAAAAATTTATTGCAAGTGTTTCATAGAGATAAAAAGTTGTAACATGTCAATGGTAAAATAGAACATGTTAATTTTGAAAATTATATTGTGATCAAGTTTTATTCAAAAACCTATTGTAAGTATGTTATGGAGACATAAAGCTATTAATTTAGAATTAAAACTTGTTAAACTTCTTAATTTTTAAAGCTGAATTGTTATAAAATTTTATCAAAGACTTCCTATAAGTGTATTATAAAGATAAAAAGTTATAAATTTAGAATTAAAATGTGTTAATTGTAAATAAAATATGCTAATTTAAAATTCTCTTTCAGTTTCTAATTTTACATGTTTTTAATTAGGTCCTTTTTGTTTTACCTTAGTTTTAATTAGGTGCTTGTAGTTTTAATTCTTTATCTTATAAGTAATAATATTCCATGAATAATAAATTATCATAATAATCTTATGTTAATATTCTTTTAAATTTTTATTTAAACATATATATTATTTATTTTTCAATTATAAAATTCAAATTATAATAATAAAATTTTCTAAAATTAGAATATAATTATAAATAATTTATAGTTAAGTATACTTGATTATTCTAATTAATTATTAATTACTGCATGATTATATTAATTATTTTGTCCAATTATAATTATTAATTTAAAGATGAAATTAATTTTAAAGAATAGAGTTAATAAATAATTTTTTTCAAATTACAAAGGATCTAATTAAAAATAAATGAAACTATAATGACCTAATAAAAAGAAAAAATGGAGGGACCTAATTAAAATATATGAAAGTAAAAGGATCTGATAAAAAGAAAAAATTTTATAGGGACCTGATTCAAAATCATATGAAACTATAAGAACCTGGAGATTAATTATCCCGATATTAAATGCTACCTTCGTATTTAATATATATGTATATATATGTATGTTCATTTCACTAAAGTATACAAGTTTTTAGTTGGTCTTTTAACTTTAAAAAGTACTATCTCTAATTTTTAGTATAATTAATTAACTAATTTAAATAGATTAAGAAAATTTGTTAAGTTAGTTATTTGTAATAAATATATTATTTTTTCTAAAATATCCTTACTAATCATGTATATTAACTATGACTACTATTTAATGAAACATTTAACATATACAACTACTATAAGAACTACTTAAAAAAAAAAAAAGAAATATAAGAGATAAATTGTATTGAGATCTTATATTTAGGATCAAAATAAAAGTCAGAGTAGCTCTTATATTAAGAACTTGAGGTAGTATATTTTTAGTTCTTTAGCTCTAAAATCGTTAGTCTTAAACAATGATTTTTTGTCATAGTAATAATTATTTTAAAAATTAAATTTAATATGTTAGCACTCAGAAATGTTTTGTCAATATTTCACGATGTTAATATCCTCGTTTTTTATTAATAATTTTAGAGTTAGAGGACTAAAAATATGCTTTTCAAAATTAAACGACCAAACCAAAACAATGTAAAATTGAAAGACTAAAAGTGTATCTTAGCCTTTTTATTTTTATCCAAACTAGTTACATAAAATATAAAAAATAAAACGTCCAGACTTTTTTAATTTTTAGATTTTGTGCATATTAAAATAATTTTGTAAAAAAACTTAAAATTAAAAAAAATCTAGAACATTCAAATTAGACGTGAATGATCTATATGTGGATGCTTATCATCTTCTTGATGAGCATCCAAACTTACTCCAAAAAAGAATAGGAAGAGATACTAATATAAATGAAAAAAAAAAGACGAGAGAGATATGTGACTAATTGGAATAAAAAGAAAAAATATATATTCATAAATTTTTAAAGCGTAACAAATAAAAAGCATTAGACCTGTTTATAAAAATTGTAAAGTCAAAAAAGAACCTGAGGTGGTATTTAATATTTTTAATTTTGATAGAAAAGTTATATTTAGAGATAAAAAGTCAAGAATTAAAGTGCATCTAGCACTTCAAAATATTTTCTCGGATACATATAATATCCTAAAACATTTTGTGATGCATATAGCATCTTGAAGTATTTTTTAAGTGTACCTAGCGCTCTAAAGTGATTTTTTTTATTTTGGTGCCAGATATACTAAAAAATATTTTAGGGTGCTAAACGCATATAAAAAAATGCTTTAAGGTATTGGACGCACCAATATATACTTCACAGTATTATATCACTTAAAAAAATATTTCAAGATATTGGATGTATTATAAAATATTTTAAGGTACTAAATATATTAGAAAAAATACTTTGCAATGCTAAGTATACTTTTTTTTAAGCTGATTCTAACAAAAATCCATTTTGAGGGTACAACAAGAATTTGTATTCTCAAATAATATCAGAGAGGCTTGCCCTCAGTGTGGAAATTCTATTTTCCCTACAATTAATCTCTTCCTTAGAGAAGGCAGAAATCATAAAATCCTATAATTTACGATCACTACTTTCAATATTTTCTTTTTTAAGGAAAAATTTTCATATTTAAATTATCGGCCAGATGTACAAACTAGATATTAATCACAATATATATATATAATGTTTGGGTCCCAATTTTTTTAGCCCTATGTGTGTGTATATATATTTTTTAGTTATACTTTTGTAATGCGTGGCTGGGTCCTTTTTATGGTGGACAGTTTCTACACAACATTCATCCTTAAAACCCCCATTGTCATTTTCCACAAAAACGGTGCATCCCCTCCAATAAATAGGAGCAGATGTCATGCTCATCACAATGACGAGTATGAAGTTATCGTTGCAATTTGAATAATCCAAATCGATTTTAGATTGTTCATATTGAATTTAAATTTTTTATATATTTTAATCAATTTTTTGTTTTAGTAGATACAAAATTTAAAATAAATATAATATCATAACTAACATATTTTTAAAAAATAAATTTATCACACCAAAAATTATATATTAAAAATTTTAAATGAAACATCCGTATTAAATTTAACTCCGTATCCATGGCTGATCCGGCGAGGTTAGTTTGCTTTCTCTCTATCTCAAATACGTAACTCAGCTTTCTCATTCTTCGTTCCTCATCTACTCACTCCATGTTGCAACTTCAAGCTTCTATCCCTTCCCATCGCTCTATATTATTCTATACCTGCCCCCTCACATTCTCTGTCTTGTGATCCATTTAAAACATAAGCATAGGCAGCTGGTAGCTAGTTTGAACAAAACAGAGTTTAGGATAACAATCATCATCATCAATAGTTGATGAAATATTATCTATGTCTATTTCACATTCTTAATTTACTGTTTTTTCCATCGGCAACACTGTTTTTTCACTCAAAACAAAGGTGTGGACTCTTTAGTTATTTAAATTCAGTAGACTATCATCATCGTCTTATGAGTTTATTTTGCTGGTTTTTCGCAGTTCAAAACCGTGGCAGGCTATCTTCGCATTCTTGATTACAGTGGCAGCCATGGTGGTTCAGATGCACTTTCCTCATTCCCCGCGGACAAATACTCTGCAAACGTGTGGACTTTTATATATTAACAAAATATATAATATTTATTGAGAAAGCGGAGTACTTAATTGAGAGAGAGAAAGCAAACAAACCTCACTGTGTCGGCCATGGTGTGCGTGAGAGAGAGAGAAGAGGGGGAAAGTGGTATACATGGAGAAGCCGGGGGGGGGGGAGGAGGGAGGGGTTTATATACGGTTTGGGGGTGACGTGGCAGGGAGGTGCCCGCTGTATACACAATTCGCACATTGGGTTGAACTTGCTGAGAGGGGCGCATGCTTGTGGAAAATTGCAGTTGCAGTATATGTTCTCGTTTCTGCTAGACAACAAAGGCAAAAGATTTTTATTCTCCTCTGTTCCTAACACAAACTTGCTTACAAAGAAAAAATTATTTTTGGTTATCGTCGCTGAGTTGTTTTGCTTTCTCCGTTTTGGCCCGAAAGTTCAAATATTTCAGGAGAGAAGACAATACGCCATAGGCGTTCGTTATTTAAGAAAACCCTTTGAATATTTTATTGCATAAAGAAACAGTGCCGCCTTCCTTTTTACATTATCAATTAATATTTTATTAATTATAATAAATAACTGTTTATAAAATTTAATTGTGTAGAAGATCAAATAGAAAAAAGAATATTAAATATTCTAAGTATTATTCAACTGATTTTATATTTTGGGGTGTTTAGAAAATTGGCAACTCGCAAGTTGAAATAAAAAATTTTCCACAAATAATTATCATTTAATCACACACGATATATCCATATTTAAAATTTGGGGTGTTTAGAAAATGCCTCTCCTTAATACAAATATAACCTAATAATTATCATTTAATCACACACGATATATCCATATTTAAAATTTAAAATAATTTTAATATTTTTTATTATACTATTAGATCAATTACCATATTATGAATTTAATTAATTTTATAAATACAAATTTTTATTTTACAATAAATTTAAGCGTTTAATCTCATTTATTTATTAAAAATTACTTGTGATATAATTTTCTAAATATATATTAGTTGAAAATGCTTTGTAACTGTATGTATGCATTTTCAGTAAAATTATAAAGTTATGTCTTAATTTACTAAATGTAGTAAAAATATTAAATAGATCATTAATAAATTTTATTATTAAAAGATAAACTACGGATTTTACATAATAAGGGGTAAACTGGTCAAAAATGTTTATTCTAATATGTTTTTTAATTAAAAAATATACTTAAACAATATTTTCAAAATATTACTTAACAGTGTTAATAGTTTGGACTAAAATATATGTTATTAAAATAGATGAGCAGTTTGTATAATCAAGGCAAAATAGAAAGGTACTCAGAGTATTTTATTCTAATAATAAATATTTTTTATTTTTAAAATTCATTTTATTTATTATTTTATTGCAAAATGCCTCTATTTTTTATTATTTTATTGTAGTATTCATTGAAACGAAACATTCCTCTCACTGTAAAATGTAGGGGATTAGCTTAAAAAATGGACAAACGGAAGATCAAAGACTCTATTTTATTTTGTGGGATTATCCCAATGTCAAATTATCTACCAGATGAAAAGGGGAAAAAGAAACCAAAACGAAAAAAAACAAAAAAACAAAGAGGGGAGAGAGAGGCGGAGGTCGGGGTCCACTCAGAGGGCTCTTTCCTCAGCTTCCCAGTATGATCCATTGGTTGATCTAAAAGCCCACAATATGCCACATCATCATACTAATTAAAAATAAAAAATAAAAAATAAATATGATCAATACTATAAAATTACTGGATTGTTTTAAACTATATTTTCAAATGTTTCTGGAGTGAAACACCTAATTTTTTACACCTATTCATTTTAACGGTAGAGCTTATTAGGAGTCATGAATTGAGCCAGTTAACACTATAAATGGAGGCAAAACTCTGTTTTCAAGTATTTTAATTAAAAATTAAAGAAATTAAAATACTTGATATCCCTTTGATACTCTTTTATGCTTTTGTCTAACTCAATCTATATCAAATATGCTTTTGTCTAACTCAATCTATATCAAATTGGATCCCTGATAAATCTTCCAGTTAAATAGATCTATAAAATTGTATATAAATAACAGATATACCCATCTGAATCAGTCAGGACTTTTTATAAGTGAAGTAGGTGCACAAACTGAATATTCCATGCTAAAAACCTCTAAAAATAGTTTAAGGCCGGTAAATAATTTACACTGTGAGTAAATTTTATTTTTAATTTTTAATAACATAATGATGTGGCATATTGTGAGACTTTAGATTAATCTTAATGGCTGCAATTTAGACGCTTAGGGATGATGAGGAGTGGGGACGTGACAGTAAATATAGAGACAAAGTTTTCGTTTCCTGTGTCAGTAATTACACATTAAGTAAATCTTATATTCTTATCTCAGTCCCTCTTATTCATATTGTAAAATGCCTCCCTCCACCTCATTAGCAATAAAGAGAAAATAGTTAAATCATTAATTTAGTAGGAAAATAAAAAAATAATTTTAAATTTATCCATGTTTAAAAACCATCAATTAAATCTTTAGAAGTAAAAAAATTGAAAAAAGACAAAAAAAAATACATGTTGAATTTCAAAATAACAAATATGAGATTTTGAGATATTTTGACTTGTCTAAATTATTGCAAGAGTGGTCAAAATCATTACAAAAATAGTTAGTATTACTTATTTATTTTTTTGAAATTTAACATGCATTTTTCTGTTATTTTCTCCAGAAAAAAAAAGCATTGAACTTTAAATAAAGCCCATCTTAGATGCCAAAAAAAAAAAAAAGAGGCAGTCTTGAAAAACTGTAATTAGTACTTGATCATTCGTTACTTTTAGAAATTAAAGTGGCTTATAATAGATTACAGAGGGAGTGCGCGTCTATATATTTATAATTAGACAGAGAACTTCATTACGCCGGTTTTTGTGAAACAATCAAAAGCAACCTCTTTATTTATTTTATATTATTTCAAACTGATTTCGAATCCTGGTCAAAAAAATCCGATTTTAAATCTAGGGTGTATTTATAGTTTAAAAGTGTATAATTAAATATTTATATTTAAAATAATTTTTAATTAACCGCCATCATCATGTTTGTTTTTCTAATTTTATTAACATTGCAGAAGGATAAAAAGAGAACTTGACTGTTCAGTCATTCGATCAAGCCGGTGATGACTCATCCATCTTTGCAAATTTTTGGCTTCCCTCTAATTCTGAATCAAAAAGAAAATATTGAACCAAATGTCCCAACCCCCTTGGCGTCTGGTTCGTGAAGAAAGAAAATAAAGGATGGAGTGTGAGAAAAGGTTGAGGAAGCTGGGTGAGGAAGACGCCTAGGAAAATGAAAATCATTGAAATTTTATTTAAAAATATAATAATCTAATTTAAATGGATGCTAACTAGGATTAAAAGCATATCAGTTGGCATGTTTTCATTAGATAGAGCACAGATAAAGTGGTACTCCATGTGTATATAAGAATTTCTCTATCTATTGTCCCTGTGCTTGTTGGGGTTTTTTTTTTTTTTGGGAGGGGAGGTGGGGGGAAGGGAGGGAAGGAGGGAAGAAAGCGTGTTTGGATAAAGCATGTTCTAATTAGTGGTTTATTGTCAAGTTGATACTTATCCTTATGGATGCTAATTACATTAAGGTGCAATTAAAAAAGGGATTGCTAATTTAGTATAAATAATTATGTGCATCCATTCTGAAAATATCAAGAGTGTACCAGATAAATGAGAACATAGGGTGACAGAACTTCCCGAGTGGGGACTATAAATCTCGCTAGAGCGACGGAGATGTAAAAGTCAATTGACATATTAGAAAGTGAATCGATCACCCGCATATTGTCGGGTGATCCATTCACTTTCTAATATGTTCTATTCTTAATATGTTCTATTCTTAATATGTTCTATTAATGTTCTATTCTTAATATGTTCTAATAGAACATATTAGAAAGTGAATCGATCGACAATATGCGGGTGATCGATTCACTTTCTAATATGTCAATTGACTTTTACATCTCCGTTACTGTAGGGAGATTCATGGTCGCCACTTTTGAGAAGCTTTACACCAACCTTCTTCTTTTCTTAGCTCTCTGCTTTGGGTCTCTTCAAATAGGGGGCACTGGGTCTCTCAACTCAGCGGCCATCATTCTCTCTACCATCAATCTCAGCATTCTCTCTTCTCTCTCTCTCTCTCCATGGCTGATCCAGCGAGGTTAGTTTGCTTTCTCTCTATCTCAAATACATAACTCTGCTTTCTCATCCTTCATTCCTCATCTACTCACTCCATGTTGCAATTTCAAGCTTCTATGCCTTCCCAGCTCTCTTTATCATTCTCTATCGGCCCCCCCTCACGTTCTCTGTGTTGTGATCCATTTAAAACATAAGGAGGGGCACCTGGTAGCCAGTTTGAACAAAACAGAGTTTAGGATAACAATCATCATCATCAATAGTTGATGAAATATTATTCATGTCTATTTCACATTCTCAATTTACTCCATATTCATCAGCAACACTGTTTTGTCACTCAAAACAAAGGTGTGTACTCTTTAGTTATTTAAATTCACTATACATATCATCATCGTCTTCTGAGTTTATTTTGCTGGTTTTTCACAGTTCAAAACCGTGGCATGCTATCTTTGCATTCTTGATTACAGTGGTAGCCATGGTGGTTCAGATGCACTTTCCCAACTCATCCCCTGCGGACAAATACTCTCCAAACGTGTGGATTTTCATAGTATGCTTGTTCCTTTATGGCTTCTCATCCGCCTACTACAAGTCTCACTCCTCCACCTCAAATAATGATACCCCATATTTCAAACTCTCATCTCACGTAGCTGCAATTTCAGGAAGTATGGCTTGTGCTGTACTAATATCTGTGTTGGTTTCTAAACCTGTTTTAGCACTTATCATCGTTCTCTACTTGACGTGGCTCCTCATCTATTTTTCCCCAAACCCAGTAACCAGAATCTGCAAGAAGATAGGTTCATATATGTACGACGTCTGCAAAGGAAGCGAGCGCAACCATGGCCCAAGAGACAACCTGGAAGTTTAGATCATTCTCAAGTTGCGCGCGTGAACTGTTGTGACAAGAAAAACCAAGGTTGGTCAATCATGAGATAGGTTCTGAAATTGTGCCAGTTATAATGCTATTGTACTGTTTTTCTGCCCCTATTGGATCCTCATTTAGAAATCGATTTCTTCAGTGTATGAAAAGAAGATTATAGACTTACGCTACTCTATGTATGGAAGGCTTTCCTAATTATATTTAGAGACGCTTTTATTAACAACACGTCTTCTATTGTTTGTTGCTTGACAAGCGCATGCTGAAACACATAAAGCAAAAGGCCACCATAAAATAGTTATGCTGTAACATTTGACGAAAGTGTTCATCCAAAATCATTGCCTAATTTGGATTAGAATGGAGATCGGATTTCAGTAAAGTCCCAAACTCCCAAAGTCCTCTACAGTGACGCTCACTCCCTCTCACTCCCTCTCTCTCTCTCTCTCGCTGTATTTATACACACATATATAACTGTTTCCTATCGAACCCGTGGCCCGGCGGCTCCATTTTCTGTGATGGGTTCCGGTTGAAGTTCCGATTAAGAGCCACCATTGGCGGCGCCCTGGCTCTGTTTTCTGTGTTGGAAACAGAGCCAAACAGAGTATGGTCTTTAAATTAACAAAATGCCTATTGGTACCCACTCTGTTGTTTATTTATTTACGGTAGAAGCGTTGCTTAAATATTTTTATAAATCTGATTTTCTCCTACAGTAATTGTACGATTAAATTTAATTTATAGAGCTTCAACTTACTAAATATCAAAGTATATTTAAGCTTGTCCAATAAAATGTGGTTCCCAGAAACAATGATGATCTCTAATAATTTTTAAGTTTTACTACTTCATAAAATAAATAATTTTTTCCAACTTTCTCTGACATATTTTCAATTCAGGAACAAATTAAAACTTTTGTAATAAAATGGAAAATAAATTTATTTAATTCTCTGTATTAAAGAATTTATCAAAAAGAATCTCAGTTGTTTGGGGTTTTTTTTTTTGCCTTTCTTATTACAGGGGTCATATTAAAGAATTTATCAAAAAGAATCTCACTCTGTATTAAAGCTTTTGTACTCCCTCCCGTACAAAATGTAAATTGTTTCTAGAGAAATAGTTTGGTCCAAAATATAAGTTATTTGAACAACAATTAATGTTTGTTTGGTAATTTTATCCCTGTAATTAATATGTAATTGTAAGTCATTGTATTTTTTTCCTTCTTCTCAATTTTATTTAATGTGAGTAAAGTTAAAAAAAATTCAATTTGAAAGAGATTTAGAAATAACTACTATTTTTTTTCTTATGATGAATTAGTTAAAATAATTTATATTGTAGATCAGAATCGATATAGTGAATGATAGGTGGAAGAAATGGAAAACACTCTTTAGTTAACATAACAATATGACGTAAATGTATGTAATTAATTTTTAAAATATAACGGGAGTAGCACTTAGTTCCTAAGTTTTAAGGTGCTTGTTATGACTAAGAAAAATAATTGAAAATACCAGGCATTATTAAAAAAATATTTTAAAGTGTTGAATTATCAAAATTTATATTTTAGAATGTTAACTGTATAAAAATTATTTTAGAATACTAAGTGCTCTTAGAAAGTGAAAAGTGGCGCGAGCGTACCAAAATTTATTTGCGGATACTGGATAGTACTTTTTTTTTTTGGGGGGCCTGAAGGGATATTGGATAGCATGGAAACCCTCTTCAATATACGCCCAAAATGGCATAGTTTTGGGCGAAGGGGCGGGCGGCTGCTTCCATCCCATGTTACGGGTTCAGAGCATTGTTATCCCACTTGTAAGTTGACTCTACGAGTTTAACGTTTTTATATTTTCAGCTAATAAAATCATGTCGACTCATTTATAAACTCGTAATAATTGTAAATTCAGTTAAACTTACGAGTTCATTTACCGAGTTTATCATTTTTACATTTTTAGTTTACAAAATTGTGTCAAATCGCTCTTAAACTCATATTAAATTTTTTAATTTGATTATATTTAGTGACTTTATATATAATTTTTATAGAAATTTCTTTGTTGAATATGATAAATTATGAACATTGATAGATATAATTTTAATTATTTAAATTTAAATATATTTAAATGAAATTGTTCTTATTTTTTATATATTAATTATTTGATTATATACTTTTAATATCAGTTTATTAATGAAAGTAAACTCTTACGAGTTTACGATTCGAGTTTATGATCCGAGTTTATATCATTATCACGAGTTTGTTTAAACTTGCGAGTTTAACAACTTTAGTTCATAGTATTCTCAAACTAAGTTGGCCGGTTAAAATGCTAATAAGGAAAATTTTCTAAAAAAAAATTTAAATAACATAAATTTTTATTTGGATTATTAAATTTGCTAAATTTTTAATTAGATCACATAATCCAAAAAAGAATTTAAAAATCTTATGAAATGACTCTAATACTCATTTTATTGGAAACTTAAAGGGATAAGGATTTTCTATCATTCCCATGTTGCGTAAGATCTACAAACAAGAAAAACTCGATATTTACCATTATAAAGTTGAAAAATTGATCAAGGAGGTAACAATGAATTTGTTTTTATATCGAATCGTTCTTTTTTAATCCTAATAGTTTCATTCAAACAAAAAGTTATTAATTTAAGATTGAAATAGGTTAACTGGTTAAGTACGAAATGAAATATATTAATTTTTAAGATTATGTTGTGATAAATTTTATCTAAGGATTTATTACAAATATGTTATGAAGACAAAAAATTATTTATCAAAAATTGAAAGGTATTAATTATGAAATAAAACATGTTAATTTTTAAGATTATATTGTGATTAAGTTTTATTTAAAAACTTATTGCAACTATGTTATAAAGATAAAAAAATTTGTGAATTTAGAATTGAAAAATATTAACTATGAAATAAAACATGTTAATTGTAAAAATTATGTTATGATTAAATTTTATTCAAAGACTTACTATAACAGTGTTTTGGAAATATAAAACTGTTAGTTTAGAACTGAAATTTTTTAACTACATAAGTGAACTTATTTATCTTCAAGGTTATATTATAACCAAATTTTATTCAAAGACTTGTGTTTTGAAGAAAAATATCCTTAATTTAAAATTAAAACATATTTTTTTTGCAAAATTTTTTTATTGCATTAAGAATAAAAAAAATTACAACAGACTCCCGAAAAAACAACTACAAACACAAGGACAAAGCAACACAGAAAACAAATAGAGACTCAAAACTTTTAAAAAAAAAAAAACATACATAGACTAAAAGACTCAAAACAAAAAAAACAAAAGAACAAAATAGAGACTCGAAAAAGAAACAAATACAGAATCTAAACAACAACGCAGACTTAAAGCCTCGAAGCTGAAGACAAAAGTGCCACAATTTAGCCAAAATCACTTCTGTCAATAATATTAGATGACAGCAACAAATGGCCAACAGAGAAACAAATTGCATTGGAGCTTTGGGCATCATCCAGAATTCTTCTATATGATTGTTTTAAAAATTAAACTTAATATATTAGTATTTGATAATGTTTTATTAAGATTTAAAATCTTAATATTATCATTTTTTTTTAAACAATTTTAGAGTTAAAGAATTAAATATATACTTTTTAAAGTTAAGAGACCAAATTAAAACTCTGTATAAAATTCAAGTTAAAAGACTAAATATATATTTTGGTTATTATTATTTTGTAGTAAAATATTCTAATTACCCTTATGTTTTGTCTTAATTACACACACCTCTTCATTTTTAAAAATATATATTTTAGTTCAAACCATTAACCCCGTTAAAAAATATTAAAAAAAGATTCTTTAGGTATAGTTTTTTAAGGAAAAAATACACTAAAATGAATATTGTTTCCTAATTTACCCTTGTTATACTAAATCTCTACTTTATCTTTTAATATTAATATTTATTAAGAAAAATCAAAGAAGAAAAAACCAGACCGGCCCGGCCAGTTCAACCAAAAAACTAGTAAACCGGTTTGAGATTCGGTTTGATTTAGTTTAAAAACCGGCCGCCAATCAACCTAGAGCAACTCAGAATGAACCGGTAAAAACTGAAAAACCCAGTATCATTTATATATATATATATATATGAGAAAAGAAGATTATAGCTGTACACGAATCTGTTTATGTGGAAGGCGCTCGTAATTATATTTAGGGATGCTTTTATATATGAACAGCGGCTGATATTCTATTGTTTACTTGCTTTCTATTGAATATAATTTCATGATCTCGTGCAGTTGTGTTCCGTTCATCATGCAGGGACACAACATCAAATGTCTTTTATTATTTTATTGTAAAATGCCTTTTTCTATTATTATTATTATTATTATAGGTTAAAATATATATTTAATTCTTTAACTTTATATAATGTTTTAATTTGGTCTCTTAACTTTAAAAAGATATACTTTTGATTCTTTAATCTTAAAAATATGCTTAAATGATAATTTTTATTATGATGATGATTGTTTTAAAAATTAAACTTAATATATTATCTTTTTTTAACAATTTTAGAGTTAAAAAATTAAAAATATACTTTTTAAAATTAAAGAACCAAATTGAAAATTTATATAAAGTTAAAGTTAAAATACTAAATATATACTTTAGTTATTATTATATTGTAGTAAAATATTGTAATTACCCTTCTCTTTTGCCTTAGTTACACACATACCATTTTCATTTTGAAAAACATACATTTTAATCCAGATCATTAATATTGTTAAAGAATATTATGAAAAGATTCTTTAAGTATATTTTTTACTTAAAAATATATTAAAATGAATATTGATTACTAATTTACCCTTGTTATACTAAATCTCTAATTTATTTTTTGACATTAATATTTATTAAGAAAAATAGAATAGAGCAGCGAAAAGTAGCAATGAAAACAAATCGTTGACAAAATATCATATAACGTTAAAAAATTAACATAGTGATATTGATTGTTGACGTTTTTAACTATACTAAACATTATTGCAATGATTTTAAATTTTTAAGATAAATTTATATCTAAAAAAATTTTTAGGTGCCCAATCGCTAGTAAGTAAAAGCTCTTAGTTTTTTTTTGGGCTTCTCTTTAACTTGACCCAATTTTCCAAAGCTACCCTCATTCCTATTTTGCATGTTGCACCATTTTCTCTGTTTTTTTTTTTTGGGTTTTTTTGACAACCGGTCTACGTACTAATCTGGCTTAGGGACCATTTTCCGAGGTTAAGGATACTATTTTCGGCTTAGAAAATATTTCATAATTTAATGACACTTTTAGACATTAACATTTAAACAGCGCATTGACTTGTTTTCTTGTCTCTCAGCAATGTCACTTGCTTCTTCCTCCTTAACGTTGAAACAATACAATACCAAATAGGACTATAGTACTAATTATTTTTGCCATTTATAAGAAAATTGGTCCTTTTTATTTTTTACTTGTCTGTTTTTTAATGTTTTATTTTTAATTCTGCCCATATTAATTATAGCAAAGAGAAAATATATTTGTATTTAATGTTCTTCTTAATGAGGGTAAAAGTGAAAAATTTTATCTATTTGATTCTCTTCTTTTTTTTTTTGGACCGGCCTATTTAGTACTTTCATTGACATGTGAGAAACTACTACAGATAATAAATAATAAAGATGATCGTGGTACTCATTACTAACCAAAAGTAATTTCATGCCCTCACGAGGGCACATGTTTCTTCCTCCGAACCGCAAAAATTTTGAAGGTAAAAGCTCCCCTCCATCTATAATACATAGCTCTAAAAAAGTTTAAAAAAGATATGCCATTTTCATCTTTAACTCTAGTATGATTTGAAATAAATCATAATTGTACTTTGTTTCTCTACGATAAACTTAGGATCTTCAATTAGTGGGTATTTCATTCACAATTAATTATTTTTATAATAAAATGCGTTTGACTATGAGAAAAAGGGAAATCAAAAGAAATAACCATTAACTGGTGTTTGCAGGGTGAGGTTCTCCTTCTTTTCCGTTGGAGCGCGGGGCCCCAGGGGATGAACAGTATACATTGGAAATTTGGTACATAGGACGCTTGTGGGGTTAGCTTTGAATAATTATTGTAGTGATGAGAATCATTGCGATTAAAATTCAGTCAAGACTCTTAGATTGGATGTGATCTAAAATGATGTTATCTCCGGGTTTTCTTTTTGTTTTTTTATACAAATATTTCTTGGTTTTCCTGAATCACTTTGTAACATGACACTAGAAAGTGGACTTTGAATCGGTCAAGATAATGGGTTTAAAAGTTAATGAGTCACACTGGAGTCAATCTGTAAATTAAACCGATAAGAAATAAAAAATAAAAATTAATTTAAAATTTCATCATGCTATCCAAAAGACTAAATATTAATTTAATACTACCTCCGGTTTTTAATATAAGAGGTAATTTGACTTTTAATTTGGTTCTAAATATAAGACCATAATCTACTTTGTTTCTTATATTTATCTATTTTTTAAAATAGTTTTTGTAATAGTTGCACATGTTATAGGTTTTATTAAATGATAGTTTTAACTAATACACATGATTAGCAATAATATTTTAGAAAAATAACACTTATTTATTACAAATAACTAATTTAACTAATTTTTTTAATGTGCTCGAATTAGTCAACTAACTCTCATGTTGTTGAAGACTGAATGTAGTACATTGAATTCCTAACAAATTAATTATATACTTACATTTAAACAGGTTTAGAGTATTCTCAAACTGTATTGTAATTCTATCCCCGTTAGATAGGTTCTTCAACATATTTGGGGACGCTTGTATTAAGAACTGCTGATCTTCTATTGTTTACTTGCTTTCTATCGAATATAATTTAGTGATGATCTCACACATGAACTCAGTCGTTTACTCATTGATTACAAAGTGAAAGGGATGTGATGTGCACTTGTGTTGCTTTCATGCGCTGGGCGTTATGTTTAAGACCAAAGTCAACCGAACTTTTATGTCATGTTGAGAACGGGAGTAGTATGCATGAAACTAATATTACATTCAAAACCAATATAAATTGAGTTGAAAATGCCGGCAAATCATTAGAACCAAAAGTACGTTATTTTTTTGGGGTCCTTTTCTTAAAATAATACGTGTCCTGCCCGTACTCCGAGTTTCAAAAATGATTTAAAAGTGTAATTTTGGACAGCAATTAATTTACAATATTAGAAATTTTTTATTTTGTTTTTGATTTATTATTTTATAACAAAATACCATTTTCGGCTCTGTTTTCTGTGTTGAAAGCAGAGCCAAACAGAGTCTGATCGAATGTGGTCATTTACAGCTATGGCAATGGGAAGAAGCTGCAGACTTTTAAATATACAGAGAACGAACAGAAAAGATAAAGTAAAGCACAGCGGTGAAGAGAAAGAACATCTCTTTGTATTTCATTTTCTGTGATGAACAGTAACAGTTTCAACGTATATATAAAGTGTGAGCTATTCTAGAATCATCTATAGGGCTTAGCTGTACAAGAGATAAAGTAAAATATCCACTGATGAGTTAGGTTTGGGCTTTGGCATCTGACTTGGGCTTATCATCAAACATGGGCTTGGCATTAGACTTGTGATGATGTGGATCAGTTGATGTGCTAACATTCCCCGCGAGTCTAAAGGTACAGGTTTGACATTTAGACTCGATCTCAAGCGAGTGTATCTAGATGTGAGAAGAGGTTTTGTGAGTATATCAGCAAGTTGATCTTGAGAAGATACAATAGCAATTCGCAGAGTCTTGGCAGCAACTCTTTCACGCACAAAGTGATAATCCAAGGCAATGTGCTTGGCCCGAGAGTGAAAAACAGGATTTGTTGCTAAGTAAGTGGCTCCCAAATTGTCACAATAAAGCATTGGAGCTGTAGGAAGAGAGATGGTCAATTCACCAAGTAAATTTTGAACCCAAATGAGTTCACTTGTAGCATTGGCTAGTGAACGGTATTCTGCTTCAGTGCTCGATCGTGAAACAGTTGGTTGCTTTTTAGAGCTCCAGGAAATAATATTGGGCCCAAAGAAAACAACAAAACCAGCAGTGGAGCGTAAATCAACAGGACATCCTCCCCAATCAGCATCAGAATAAGCTTCAAGTAGGTGGGGTACAAAAGACGCAGCAGCAGAAAATAAATGTAGAGAGTTAGACCTTTTAATGTGGAGACCATAGTGAGATGTGCCACAGAGGTAACGAAGAATTCGTTTTACTGCTGTCCAATGATGATCTTTAGGATCATGCATGAATTGACACACACGGTTGACAGCATATGAAAGATCTGGGCGTGTGAATGAGAGGTACTGAAGGCTTCCTACTGTACTTCTGTAAAGAGTAGGATCTTTGAATGTTGGACCAGTAGAATCAAGTTTTGAGTTGACAGCCATAGGTGAGGCAACAGGGTGAGCCCGGAGCATATTGGCTTTCTTTAATAGATCCAGAACATACTTTCTTTGAGAAAGAATAATTCCATCAGAGACTTTGTGTACTTCAACACCAAGAAAATAGTTCAAATCACCCAGATCTTTAATTGGAAATGAAGAACTAAGTAGTCGCAATAATTCAGAGATAGCAGAGCCAGATGAACCAGTCAAAATAATATCATCCACGTAAATAAGTACATAAATCTGACATGTAGATGAGTTGAAAATAAATAAGGATGGATCAGATTTTGATGCAACAAAGCCAAGTTGGATAAGTCGAGCACTTAAGCAACAAAACCAGGCTCGGGGAGATTGTTTTAGACCATAAAGAGAGCGATGAAGCTTACACACATGATTGGGATAGTCAGGATGAACAAAACCTTGCGGTTGAACCATGTAAACCTCTTCATCTAAGGAGCCATGGAGAAAGGCGTTTTGGACATCAATCTGGCGAAGCAACCAACCTTTTGAAATAGCAAGAGAAAGGATAAGTCGAATAGTGACAGGCTTAATGACTGGTGAGAAAGTTTCAGTATAATCGAGTCCCTCTTGTTGATGAAATCCTTTTGCCACAAGTCGAGCTTTAAATCGATCAACAGCACCTGAAGGAGAGTACTTGATTCGGAAAATCCATTTATTGCCAATAACATTTTGACAATTGGTGCGGGGAACCAGAGACCATGTTTTTGTATCAAGTAAAGCTTGAAACTCCTCAGTCATGGCCTTGCGCCATTCTGGAACTTTAAGTGCCTCTGAGACAGTGTTGGGCACGTTTAGTGAAGCAATAGTGGCAGTGAGACCTTTGGGTGGAGGCCATGGGATTGTGCCATCCGTGAAAATCTTCGGTTTGGAGATTTGAGCTCTAGATCTAGTCACCATAGGATGAGTGCGGTTTGGTGGTGGTTGGTGAGAAGCAATAATTAAGGAAGAAGAAGAGGGAGAGGTGGCGGTAGAGTGTGTTGGAGAAGATGAGGACGAGGAAGTGTGAACGCTTGGGTCAAAGGTGGGAGTATCACGTGATGGTGGTGCGGGTGAATTAGTGAGACAAGTGTCATGTGCTGGTGGTGTGGGTGTATTAGTCAAACATGGGCTTGGATTTGAACTTGGGCCGTGAGAAATAAGAGGAAGAAGTGTGGAATTATTGTTGGGCTTGGATTGGGTTATCAAAGTTTGGAAGGGAAATTGATTTTCATCAAAAATAACATCACGAGATGTATATAAGCGTCCAGATTTTGGACTTAAGCAAAGGTAACCCATATGGTTTGGACTGTAACCCAAGAACACACATGATGTGGATCGAGGTTCAAGTTTATGTTTGGTATATGGGCGAAGATTGGGCCAGCAAGCTGACCCAAAAACTTTAAGAAAAGAGTAATTGGGTTTGGTTTTGAAAATCATTTCATAGGGACTGGTTTTGTTGAGTGTGAGAGTCGGAATGCGATTCAAAAGGTAGGTTGCTGTAGAAAAGGCATAGGTCCAGTAATGTTGAGGAATATTGGCATGAGATAATAAACTGAGACCGGTTTCAACAATGGAGCGATGTCGTCTTTCAACAGTGCCATTTTGTGTATGAGTGTGTGGGCAAGTAATGCGATGATGGATACCAAGTGTAGAAAAAAGTTTGTGCAAAGGTCGAAACTCTCCACCCCAATCAGATTGAAATGATTTAATCTTGCGTTTAATAAATTTTCAACCAGAGTGCGAAATTGAAGAAAGATAGAATGCACTTCATTTTTGTTTTAATGGGAAACCACCATATATATCTTGAAAAGTCATCAACAAAACATACGTAATAACGAAACCCATCAGTAGACACAACTGGGGATGGACCCCATACATCACAAAAAATTAAATCTAAAGGAGCAGTGGAACGATGAGAAGAAGACGGTGAAGGAAGACGATGACTCTTTGAAAGTCTACAGGCCGAACATTGACTTGGAACAAGGGTTGATGAGACAGGTAAAGAGTTGGAAGAAATGATGTGCTGGACTGTGCGGTAGGCCGGATGACCCAAGCGATTGTGCCACTGACTAAGAGAAGTACGAACACCAAAACAAGCAACAACGGGTGAAGAAGATGATTTGAGACCTTGAATAGGATAGAGATTATTGATTCTGGGTCCTTGGAAGAGAGTTGTTCTGGTCTTGGCATCCTTCACAAAGAAACAATGAGAATGAAATTCAAAAAGACATTATTATCAACACAAAATTGAGCAACAGACAGGAGATTTTTAGTGAGGTCAGGAACATGAAGAAGTTTATCAAGAATAAATTTGCCAAAAGGAGAAGAAAAGTGACCAGAACCAGTGTGATGAATAGGAAGAGATGCTCCATCACCAATAAGGACTGAGTCACGACCATCATAAGGATTAGAATGAATGTTGAGATTGGAGAGTTCAGCAGTCATGTGGTTTGTGGCTCCTGTATCTGGGTACCAAAGATCAGCAGATTGAGAAGGAGTAAAAGCAGAATAGTTGGCCAAAAAGGAGTGTGCTGGTGGTGCTTGGAAGGTATGATCATAGCGATGTGGACACGTAACTACTGTGTGGCCAGGGGTGCGACAAAGCTGACATGTGTCGGAAGAGGTTTGGAAAAAATTGGTGTTGCTTTGAGAAAAGTTGCTGTTGCGCCCACCACCACGATTTCTATAGTGCGTACGGCCACCTCTGTTACTACGTTCAAAAGTGCTTCGGCCAATGCCACCACGATTGTTGTTGAAAAATCTGCCACCACGTCCTCTAAAACTTTGAAAACCACGGCCACCGCGGCGAGTAGGAGTGGGTAGAAGTCCATCTGAAGTAACCGCAACATTTGCTGTGATTTGAGAGATTGTGGTGCCAAAGAGTTGAGACTGACGAGCTTCATAAGTAAGCAAGTGACTGAGAATTTCTTCTGGAGTTAAGATATCCTTTCTAGTGGTGAGAGAAGTTACGATGGAGTCAAAATCAGCTCCAAGTCCTCCAAGAAGATATATGTTAAAATCAACATCAGACACAGCATTGCCGGTGGCAGCAAGGGAATCTGCAATAAGAGTGGCTCTCTGGTAATACTCTGACATTGATTCTCCGCCCTTCTTAAGATGAGTGAGTTGTTGGTGAAGTTGAAGATATTTTGCCTGAGATTGTTGAGAATACATTGTCTCCAATGCATGCCACATGGCTCTCGAAGTCTTATGTCTCATAACCTGTGCAATAAGTTTTTCAGACAAAGAGGAGATTAAGAGCGAGAGAATAAGTTGGTCCTGTTCGAACCATTTAATGTAAGCTTGGTTGGGGGTGCCATCTGGAAGTTTTTGTAAGGGAGGTGGGTTAGAACCATCAATGAAGCAGAAATATCTTTGTCCGTAGAGATAAGGTAACATTTGGGCTTTCCAAATAAGGTAGTTTTCTGGGGTAAGCTTGACTGTTATGAAATGGGAGACATTGGAAGGAAGAGACGGTGTGGTTGATAGAGGGAGGTGATGGGGTCGGAGGTGGCGGAGGAAGATGATTTAGAAGTAGTTATCGGACTTTTTGAAGGATCCGTCATTGTTGACTATTATGGCTCTGGTACCATTTTAAATATACAGAGAACGAACAGAAAAGATAAAGTAAAGCACAGCGGTGAAGAGAAAGAACATCTCTTTGTATTTCATTTTCTGTGATGAACAGTAACAGTTTCAACGTATATATAAAGTGTGAGCTATTCTAGAATCATCTATAGGGCTTAGCTGTACAAGAGATAAAGTAAAATATCCACTGATGAGTTAGGTTTGGGCTTTGGCATCTGACTTGGGCTTATCATCAAACATGGGCTTGGCATTAGACTTGTGATGATGTGGATCAGTTGATGTGCTAACAGACAAAGGCAGAGGATGATCAAAGGTCGTCATATCCTTTAAGAAAGCGGAGCCGTTATTAGAGGATGATCGACGTTGTTATCGAAACTGATTCTTTTTTTCCTTTTTTTTTTTTTCAATTTTCATCCCGACCCTGTTTTTCTTGATTTGCTTTATATAAATTTTTTTAAAAACAAAAATTCATACTAATATACAATTAGTCGGTGGTGCTATTTTTTTTTCTTTTTTTTTTAGTGAGGTGAAGGAATTTTTTTAATTCATAAAAAAAAACAAGCATGAAACTTGTATTCGGTTAATATTTCCCTCACACACAAGATTGACTAATTTTGTGGGTTAAAATAAAACGTTGTCAATTTAATTGTAACGCAGTTGAAGTATCCCTTTAACTGTATTTATTTTAACTTTATGATGACGGATAAAAAAAATTTGAAAATATAGTTTAGAGCTTTTTTTTTTTTTTTGTGGTATAGTTTAGAGCATTTGATTTTAGTTCAGATTGTAGACTTTAATTTACTCTATGCTCCCTCCGTTTTGGCTATAAGAGACAGTAAACTAAATTAGCTTGTTCGAAATGTTGAGTAAAATTAATTGGAGAGAATAAATATATAAAAAAAAATGCAGTCCTTTTGCCAAAAATACCCTCATCAATGCATTAACGTGGAAGAGTAAATGTGTAGTGGAGAAAAAATTTATAGGAATTAAACACAATAATATGAGTAATTAAATTGGATAAAATAGAAAATCAGCAAATAAAATTTGAAATAATTTCTAAATATCTCTTATAAAAATAAACATGTCATATTTTACAAATATCTCTTATAAAAATGAAGAGATGAAGTAGAGCTTTCAGCCCATAATATAAGAATTTGATTAATTTTTCATAAATCAATAAATGATAGTTAAGTCATTAAATATACTCTTCTGGTCCTATTTATAGGGCACAAAAAAAATATTTTTTGATCTTATTTATAAGACACTGAAAGAAATTTTTTACATAGATATACAATTTTACCCTTTATTTATTATTGTATTGACTTTGTTTACATGAATTACAATATATATTAAATAGGGATAAAGTTGAAAAGTTGTTGAATTTTAAATAAAAGTTAATAAAGTTTAAGATTTTCTTGGTTGTATAAAACATGTTGAAAGTGACTTATAAAGGACCAAATGAGTATCTTAAAATTATAAAATTTTCTACTTTATCAGTAAAAAATTTGACTGAAAAATAATAAAATATTTTTAAAATACATTTTTATTATCTCCTATCTTTTTTCTTTAATTACATCTAAAACTCTTTCTCGTAATTAATAGGAGCAAAAGTGAAAGAACACGTTAATTATCTTAACAACTTATATTTTGATAATGATTTTTCAGAAGACTTCTTACATTATGGGGGGGAGGGAGTATAATACATATTGCCTTCTGTCTCATCAATGCAGAAGCTTCACGAAAACCTCCTCCCTCCTAGTTGTCAAAGCCCCTCGCAATGACGTGAATGTCGTCTTCCTCCCTCCGAGTTGTCAAAGTCCTTCGCAAATCGCAATCTTGAACCTGAACAGTTAGTTTTCAACTGCAGCTTGTGCATTTTGTGATCTGAGTGGTGATTTGATCACTGTTTTGGTTGCAATTTGTGTGGGAGATTTGTGACATTCAAATATTTTTCATCTACAGTGAGATTAACATTTGGTGATCTCTAACATGCAAATTGTATTTTTGCCTAAAAGATACATAATTTTTATAGCTTTATTTGCTCTTCTACTTTTATATAATTAATTAGTTATTTTTGTGGGTGAGGTGATTTATTATCATCTCATAATTGAACCTATTATTAGAGCATTTGAACAATGCATCCATTTTGGTGATGGTGAAAATTTTTTGCTTTGGGCCATGGTTATTTGCTCTCATTCACATTGGGGGGAAATTTTTTTTCATGTTAAATTACTGCTTCCATGTTTATTATCTTTATTGCTTATGTATATTTTATTTATATGATCTCATTATTAGAAAGTTTTAATCTTTGCTGCCCTCTTCTTATGGCAGCTCGAAGGACATCATCCGATGGAATATTGGTTATATAAATGGTGTATACGCATGCCGGTTTTTGCAATTACATTGTACAAGAGGAGACAATCTGAATTATAATAAGATGGATCATAAGTCAAATATTTGGTCGCTGATTTGGAAATTGAAGATTATATTCATCCTCGGCTTAAGTTGTTGGTTTGGAAAATTTCACATGGGAATCCTTCCCACATCTTTGTTCCGCAAGCATTGATATCTGGCATTTATACAGGTATGTTTCTTTTGCCATAAGAAAACTGAGTCATTGACTCACTTGTTTATCAATTGTCTTTTTGCGAGAACCGAGATTGTTTCTTTGGCTGCCCTACATGCCTTCGACCTGATTCATATATTGACTGAAGCATTTGTCCATTAGATTATAGACTCCCAGTGTGTTTTGGATTGCCGATTCATTGAGGTAACGTGCTTGGGATTCTGTGAAATGCAGGTTCAAGTTTCATTTACAGATTAAAGGTTGTTGGTGGGTTTTGAACGGAACTAACTTATAGGGGAAAAGCTCAGTGCGGTACAACGTTAGAAATATTGATCCGTTTGGATTGATGATTGAAAAAACAGTTTATTGTCAATTTGATTTTTAAAAAAGTTAGATAAGATAAAAGTTAAATAAAGTGATGTGAATTGTGTTTGGATTATATTTTATAAAAGTTAGTTTGTAAAAGTTAAATTAGATAAAAAACTGTTTGGATTGTAATTGAATAAAAATAGTTTAGTTCATATTATTACCAAAATAGGTGTGAGTTTTATTAGATAATAAAAATGATTAAAAGTATGAATTTACAAAATATAATAATTTTGTATTATTATGATAGGAAAAATTTATATTTAATGAATAAAATATATTTAAATTAGAAATCATATTAATGTGAAAATTTTTAACCCAAATAAAATTCCATAATTAATTGGATGATATACTTTGCATAATTTATGTAAATATAAAATTCAAAATAATATTAAAAATTAAAAATATTATAAAAGCTGTTAAAAATTATTTTTACTTAAAAGAAATTAAAAATAAATAACTAAAAATTGATTCGGAAGCACAAAAAATATATAGAGAAAAGCATAAAAACAGCATAAACATAATGAAGACAATGTCTTTTAATTTCAAATAGTTGCTTTTGCATAAGTTATAAGTAAATTTTAATTGTTTTTACAATCATACTTAAAAAAGCAGCTTTTGATCCATAAGTCAAATTGGCCAAAAGCTATGACAAACAGCTATTTATTACTCCTTCCGTTCCTTATTATAAGAGACAAATAACCGAAGTACGTTGATAAAAAAACAGTTAAAATTAGTTAAGAACAATTAATGTGTAAAAATTATAATTTTTTTTTTCCAAAAATGCCCTCATTAATAAAGAAAGAGAGCATGAGAGAGAACAATTAAATTATTAAAAGAAAGAGAAGTGGGAGGGAGAGAGAGTGTGAGTTGGAGATAATAAATATGGGTAAAATAGTAAATCAACACAAAAAAGTAGAGACAACTTTTAAGTATCTCTTATATATAGGAACATGCCATAAGCATCAAATGTCTCTTATAATAAGGAACGGAGGGAGTAGTTTATAAACTAACTTATTATACTCATAAGTTACTTTTTCCCTCCCAAAATGCCAACCCAAATAGGCTGATTGGCTTTTTCCGTTTCCAACGTGGAGAGAGAGAGAGAATGAAAATGAAAATAATGATAATGGTATTTAGGTAGATCCTATCTTGATCCAATAATATGATATTTATTTTGGTAATAATTTAATTATTTTTTATTTTTTTATATTTTTTAAATTTATCAAATTATATACATGTAATATACTGTCTTGAGTCCATAATATAAGACTAAATAGATTAATTTGAATAGATTATGAAAGCTAAATAAATTACTTGATTATTTCATATGACATATGATCTCTCTAAAATGTTTATATATATTATTACATTATAAATAAATTTATAAGTCAGGTTATTTTATATCTGAACTTATTTTTTTTATTACTTATCTAAACAAGTTTCAATTTATCAAGCTGACTTTTATACAAGTCAATCTAAATATAAATCAACTAACTTTTATCTTAATTCAATTTGTTTAAATGTTTAATATTGTTTTAATTTTGTCTTTAATTATTTATTCTCTCTTATCTGACATAGACTCTCTCATTATCTTGCCTTATACATTCTTTTTTTTTTGTTTCCCTCATTTTGTCTCTCTCCACTTACCTTCTTTATAAATAAGGGTATATTCTAAAAAAAAATTTCTTATATATTTATTATTTTTAACTAATTTTTTATTATATGAAAATTAGTTATTTGAAGTTAATAATAAGCTCTACAAAGAAATAGAGTAATGTATATGGTTACCTAAAGTTAACATTGGTACGATTGTCACCTTTAAAGTCCAAAAATCTTAGCAATGCAACCAATGTAAGCTTTCAGGTTGAAACCCAACGCTAACATGTATGTGTGTGTGTTTAAATTGTAATAAATAAAAAATAAGGTTCAAATTAAATAAAATTGCATCCAATAGAAAAATACATGTTAAGTTAAAAAAAATAAAAAAATATCTTGGTTTTAAATGTTAGATGTATTAAAATTAAAATAGATTTAAAATACAAAATAAAATAACGTCAAATCTTGGCTGTCTAGTTTTAGTAAGGACATTCTAGACTGGTGCAACCCAATCACTAGTGGGAAAAAGATTATTTAGACCGAGTAATTAAAATAGGTCTTTTACACCGGACTTGTGACGGGTCTAGTTAAAACTGGCTTGGAATCTGTCACTTTCCTAAAAATGTATTTTCTAGATTGGTTGTTTCATTCACCAGTCTAAACAGTGGACATTTTATCAAAAAAAGTCCACTTCTTTATACCTACTATATTATTATAACCAGTTTAAAAAGTATCCAATTTTTTTTTTATCATAACCAATCTAATACGATTTTTCAAAAAAGAAAAGAAATATTAGGAATGACCACCAAAATATAGGATTTCATTGTTGTTTAAGAGTGGAAAAGATGTTAGACACTATAGAGCACCCGTTGGTAACAAAAGTTTTACCCTTAAATTTATACAAAAAAAAAAAACCCTTAAATTGACTACTTAAAATTAATATAGCCCTTATATACATCTTAATAAGTACCCGAAATAAAATAAAGGAAAAAAATTAAAAGAAAAGGTTTTATTTATTTACGAGCTAGACTTCACCTAGAATGAAAATCTACCAGATCAAAGTTTATGTAGTTGGGGAGTTAAAAACAGGTATTACCCTATTATTTGGTTGGTGTTTTTAATAAGAGAAATTTATTAAATTTTGAAAATATTTTTTGTGTTGGGTCTTTGATTTCCAGTTTATCCAAAAGAAAAAAGATGGCGTAAAGAATATAAAAATCTCATATGAAAATGAATTACTTGCGTATGTGAAATTTATTAATTAAGCCTCGCATCACATAAAAATCATATTTGAGTCTATTTATTTTTTGACCAAAGATATTTTTTTGTTTTTAATTTTTTAACTCTTATGTAGTGCGTTCATTTTTTTTTTTGACCATCTTAGGTAGTGCTTTAAAATTTAAATACGTCTTAAAGTGGTGACAATAATTAAAAAGATTTATTTTTAAAAATAATTATTTTAATAAATATAAAATAAAAATAAAGATAATCTCCTAATTGTCATCTTTTTCAAAAAATAATTTTTGTGTTTAAAAATAATTAATTAAAAATATTACACGGTCAAGGTCAAGTTTTGAGATTACCCCGGTTCTCCCAGGTTCGCCTTCAAACAGAGCGCGTGCTTTGTAATTTCCTCTCGCAGTCCCTCCCTCATGGGGTGGGGACACCCGACACGTTTCCCCTTTGACCCCCCCCCCCGCTTCTTTGCATGGACTTGCCTACTTAAGCTCTATGGCACTTTGTCCCAAGCCCACATATCATTCTCACCATTCTCTCTCTCACCCTTCACAATTTTCAGCTACCATGGTTGATATCGTTGTATTCTTGACCACAGCCATAGCCATGGTGGTTCAAATGCACTTTCCCAACTCATCTCCCTCCGACAAATACTCTGCAAATGTGTGGATCTTCATAGGATGCTTGTTCCTTTATGCCTTTTCATTCGCCTGCTACAAGTCTCACGCCTCCACCTCTAATAATATTAATGATAACCCTTATATCGAACTCTCATCTCCCACAGCTGTAATCTCGGGAAGTATGGCTTATGTCGCGTTAATATCACTGCTGGTTTCTAAGCCTGTTATAGCATTCATCATCTCTCTCTAGCTCATGTGCCTCCTCATCTATTTTGCCCCCGACCCAGTCACCGACAAGTGTAAGAAGATTGGTTCCTGTGTGTACGATATGTACAAAAGAACTGAGCATAACGGTGACCCAGCAGACAACATGGAACTTGGAAGGTAATAATAAGGGGAAAATAAAACAAAGGTTGGGCAATATAATATCGTCAGACAGGTCTAGAGAGAGTGTGTGTGTGTGGGGAAAGAAAATTATTGCTGCACACGAGTCTATCTATGGAGAACGACTGATATTCTGTGTTGTTTACTCACCAGCTTTGTTGTTTAATTTCAGTTTTACTGAAGCCCTCGGTTCTATGTTTACTTGGCTTCTGTCGAATATTTAATTAAGTCATGATCTCGTGTACTTGTGTCGCATAGCCTGAAACGCCTTTTATTATTGCACTCCAAACATGCGTTTTTCTTTAGGAAAAATTCCTTAAAAAGCCCACCAAATAATTCATTTCATAATTTGGGTCACTGAACCTATGAAATCTTAATAATGCTAAGTAACTCAATTAGAGACTTAAAATCTAGTTAAAATGACAATAATGACCCTGTGAAATTAACAAGTTTTGCTATGTACGTAGCTCACAGGTTACAATTTTAAATTAATATAACTTCCCCTTCACTACGATACATTTGCAACAAATCTTCAAAAAAAAAAAAAACTTAAGCACAATATGCCCTTGAAAACTAATTAAAAAGTTTCATCACGTAGTTCGCAAATTTCAATCCAAAATTAATAACTTCTCATTCCCCACAACACGTTAAAAGTTAAACACAATATATAGCCTTAAAAATTAACAAGTTTATTATTATGCAATTCTCAAGATTTATTTCTAAATGAACTTTTTTACTTCACAAAACATTTCCAATAAATCTTTGAAAAAAGCATTGAGCACAAGAAAACCTTTAAAATTACATTCCGTTGTGTAAGAAAAAACCTTTACAATTAGTAAATTCCATTATACAGTTTACAAGTTTCAATTTTAAATTAACAATTTTACTTTCTCTACAATATCTTTGCAAAAAATTTTGACTAAACCTAGGGACACTAATGTAATTTGATCAAACTTTTAAGTCCCTCGTTAAGATATATGGCTTGATTAGAAGTTTCATAAGTTCATTGACCCAAATTAGATATGGTTATTTAGTTGGTTTTTTAAGAGATTTTCCCCTTTCTAATTATTATTATTATTATTATTATTATTATTATTTATTTATTTTTAATGCAAAATACGATGTTCACACTTCACACTATGTGAGCAAAAGTCAACGAAAAATAGAATAAAACAGCGAGTAGTGACCGTGCAAACGAAACTTTGTCTCTCAACTTCTTTTGGGAATTCCAATTGAATTTTGTTTTAGAAAAACTTAATAAATTTTTGTACACAGAAAATATTGATACTTTACAAACTTTATACACATAGAATACTGGTACTCTGATTTAGGGCCTTCTCATCAACAAAATTTTTAAATTTTAATGAGAGATTTTTTTCTTGATTTTCTGAAAAAAAAATGTAGGTACTAGGTGGTTAGTCAATAAACAAGGACAAAAGGAATATCTAAGACACTATTTTTTTATGGATTTTAATTATTTACCAGAGGAAAAGAAAAAGAAAAAAAGGAGATAGCAGATGGATCCTGCTATAGAGGCAAATTATTTTTTCTTTGTTGGCAAAAAAGAGAACGAGTCGAAGTTTTTGTTTCCTTTTGTCAATAATTTGCCATCACCCAGTATTTCAGTGTTGAGGCTATTTAGTGCTAAAGTTGCATCTATTTATATATCGAAAGTAGGGGTAATAAAGTCAAGAAGTTGTGCGGGACGTCAATGGACGATGGGTAACCCATGGAAAATGGGGGTAATATATAAAGTCAACAGGCTGTGTTTGGATGGAATGATTTTATGATGTCTAAGGTAAATAAGTGAAAATAGTTTTATCTCGACTTATATAAAAGGACTTTCTAAATTCCAAATATCAAAGTAATTGTCAACAATGTAGAACAAAGTAAAATTCATAGCAAAAATATCATAACAAAAAGCAGAGGATCCTTTTTCACATAAGGAGACGGTCTAATTCATACAGAGTAGAACCCAATAAAATGAAAGGTTAGAATAAACAAATAAAACCAATAAAATTTGTTCATTTTTTTAAAAAAAATCTCTTATTTATAATTTTGACTTGAAAAAAATAAAGTAGATAATATGTGGACTTGTTAAATCAACATATTTTGTTAACTAACAGTTAAAGTTAACCTGAATAATCGCCAAGGTAAAATTGCTATGATTTGGAAATTTTAGGGGTGACATTGAATTAAAAAAAAAAAATCTTATGCATACCTAATGCTCTTGAATAGAAACTTCCGCAGAAAATTCACATTTTAACTCAACAAAATGACATGGATCACATGGAGACTTTTCAACTCAATATAATTAGTAGTTATTGGTCAAATTTAACCTCAATAATGGCCTAGACAAGATTACTACAATTTAAAAACTTTCGGGATAACATTAAACCCAAAAGAACTCCTTTGACGCCTGGGTTGGGACTGATCGAAGGCGCGGCAATGCTGACATAGGAGAGCTGTCCCTTGTCCTGCCATTAATTTTGTTAATTATTTCAAGTATTCATTTCGAATTTTATTATTTCAAGAGTCTTTTTTTTGGGTGATCTTTCCTAAATTAAATGTGGACCATTCAAAATCATTTAGACGAAGATGAGTACCCTATATATAATTACTTATTTTTTAAATGAGCATAGAATGTGTTCCATTTCTGGGCAAACTGGAAATAAATTTGGATGCATCACTCTGGGACGCATCCCATTCTAAAAGGGACTGGATGCCCAAGATGTAATGTTATTTTATTTTCTAGGGAGAATCCCAATTAAATCCAGCTGAAATACCTAAATTCAAATTTAGGCTTGCACTTTTAGTAAATTTCTAATTAGGCCATGAGACCTAATTAGGAATTTCTAAATGTTGTTAAATAACCAGAATGCCCTTCTTCAATTAAAAAGAAAATTTGATTAATATACCTCTCTCAAGTAATTCCTCATCTCTTATGATTTTTTTAGATCAAAAAACATATAAGTAATTTTACAATGTTTGAAATTTGTATATATAACTTATACTATTAAAAATATTTTAATAAAACATGATAAATTACAAATATAAGTAAAGTTTAAATAAATTTTTTTTATTTTCAGTTTTTATAATTTACGTTAGTTTTATTTATTTAAACAATGTCGAATCCAACTGAAAACGTAAATGATTACGATTTAATATTAAATTTTTATTATATTTAAAATATTTTAAAATTTTAAAATAAAAATTTATTTAAAGATTACTTATATTATAATTTGAAATGTTTTATGAAAATATTTTGAAGATTTTAGTTATATTACAAAATTTCAAACACTAAAAAGTTATTTATATTTTTTTGTCTAAATATTAATAATAAGAGATGATGAACCACTTTAGAGGGATAAAATAATCAATTTTCATTTTTAACTAAAAAGGGGCATTATAGTTATTTAACAATATTCAGCAATTCCTAATTAGGTTTTATGTCCTGATTAAAAATTTGTTAAAAGTGTAGGCCTCAATTTAAATTTAAGTATTTCAGCAAGATTTAATTAGGATTTTCCCATTAAAATAACAGCAAACTTGTATCCAATTAGTATTCCCCACCCACGGGCAATTGACTAATTTTACGGGTTAAAGATAAAGCATTGGCTATGTTGGGAGAGAAAAAATAGATGAGGCCACAATATGGCTTGTTACCTATTACCTTTTTTCTAGTTTTCTTTGTTCTCATTCACTTATGCCTTTATATATTTTAATTAATTTTTTAATATATACAAAATTTAAAATAAAGATAATCTTATAGTTAATACTTCTTTAAAAAAATAAAGATATTATTAAAAAAATTACATATTAAAAATTTTAAATTTGAAGTCCTAAGTAAGCAATAACGAGAACCATGTCTTAATTAGAAGTCCTAATTAAGCAGTAACGACATCCAGTTCTTTGTTCTTAAAATTATAAGAGAACCATTTGTGTATGGATAATGCCATTGTCATATATTCACAAAAGATACGCTAACATTCTTATGAGATAGTTATTATCACATTAAATCTGTTAGCTATCATGAATTAATTTGTTTTCTTCATGAGAAGCTAATTGTAATTTGTAACATTAAAGTACAGGTTTTTTTTGCCATAAAGATTAAAGTGCAAGTTTAAAGTAACTAAAATTGTCAATAAAATCCTGTTATATTAAAATTATGCATAACACGTGATATTATGATCAAAACTAAATTTTGTTGATGATTGAATATATAAATGCATAAACAAACTTTTTACAGTGAGAATCAAAAGATTCATCTATTGGTACATAAACAAACTTTTTATAGTGAGAATTACTATGCCGAAACTTGATCTCGATCATTCAAATTCAAGTATAAAACAAAAGGGCACCAAAAATTAATTTGACTATAATATTCGACATTTTATTTACATAAATACTACTCTTTGATATAAAATTTAGTTGACTAATTTAAAAAAATTAAAATTTGATTAAATTAATTATTTGTAGTAATAAGTAGATATTATCTTTCCTAAAATATTCTTATTAATCATGTTGTGTGTTTAAATTACCTATTGATATAACTTCTTAACATATGTAACTACTATAAGAATTATTTGAGGGCAAAATAGATATATATTTGAGATAAAATAAATTAAAATCTTATATATAAGATGAAATGAAATGTTAAACTAACTTTTAGATCAAAGATGAGAGGTACTGTAAGCTCTATTTAACTCAAACGATGTCCAACAATGTCGGCGCCATCCGTAAATCGGTGCGAAGAGAACCGACGTTAAGGAAAAAACTCTCTCATTATACCCCAGAAAACTTAGTTCTCCTAATACAAAAAAAACCTAAAATTTCATTTGTGGCCCCATAAAATATTCCTTTTGTCCTCTGTAAACTTTTTGATATCGCTAAAAAATATACTTTTTGAGTTTTTTAACTTTGCACAATATTTTAGTTTAGTCCCTTAACTTTAAAAGATATAATTTTAGTCTTTTAACCCTAAAACTGTTAACAAAAAAATAATGATATTGAGATATTTGAATATTAATATAATATTCTCAAATATTAATATATTAAGTTTAATTTTCAAAACAACCATGAGTTTTATGGGGAAAAAACTATTATTTAAGACTAATAATTTTAGGGTTAAATGACTAAAAATATAATTTTTAAAGTTAAGGGACCAAAGTTAAATTTTCTATAAAATTAAAGGATCAAGTATATACTTTAGTCCTTTAATATCCAATGCTTATTGTTTAATATATATATATATATATATATTACTGGTAAAAATGCTTATATATTTTGAAAAATGTAATTTTCTTTCTCCTACATTGATTCTATGAATGAATTTTTTAAAAATTACAAAATTTTGAAATATATTTAAGTTTCTCCACCAAAATGTGGTTCTTACAAAACAATAATGATATTCTCTATTTTTTTAATTTTAATATTGCATAAAATAATTTTTTTTCAACTACTTCTTTGACATATTTTCAATCCTTTCGTAAATTAACAGTTTATAATAAAATAGAAAATAAATTTATTTAATTGTCTATAGTAAAATTTACCAAAAATAATCTCACTTGGAAATTTATTTATCTTTCGTTTCCATCCCGACTCTGTTTTTCTTGATATGCTTTTTATAAGTTAATTAGTATTAGGAACAAAAATTGAATATAATACATTACAATTAGTTGGTGATGCTAAAGTTTAAATGTATATAAGTGAGGTGAAGGCATTTTATAATTCATTGAAAAAAAAGAGTATGAAACTTGTATATATTCAATTAGCATCTAACACACAATTGATGCTAAAGTTTAGACCACCTTCTCTCAAGTTGTGCAAGAGTGACCATTAATGTTGGGCAATCTGGGGAACTTGTAATATTCTCCTGCCGATAACCTTAGTTATAGAAGTCTAATAGCGTGTAAGCTTCGCTCTAAATAGAATATCGCAGGTTTAATCTTATTAGTATCTATCCATGTAATTCAAAAAAAGAGAAGTTTATTGTGCAGACTTATTATATTTCCTCTTATTGGATCATCATTTAGTTAAGGTTTTTTTAAAGAAAGTTATAGCTCTACGCCGACCTATTTATATCGAAGGCTTTCTTAAATATACTTGGAGATGCTTTTATTAACATTAACAACTCGTCTTCTATATATTGTTTGACTTGCATGGCACGCAATTGAGTTGAATATAACTTAATCATGATTTCATATATATGAACCCATCAGTCTTTTACTTATTTTAATTAACAAAATGAAAGATACCCTTTGTGTACTTGGGTGCTTTCCTCGTGTGTTTGAAACTAAAATTCAAAAATGCATGCAGAGATATTATATTTAAAACTAAAACATTTATGTGTTATGAGTTGAAGAAAATGCAGGAAAATCATTAGAACCAAAAATACGCTTTTTTGGGTGTGCAATCTCATCCCATAAACATTCATATAATATGGATTGTACCGATTAGTGCTTTTCTTAGAAGATAAGAATTGGGAGGAGAAAAAATTGAAGAGAAAATATTAATGACCTTTTGTTTGAATGGAAAAAACAAAACATGGAGGAAAGAAAATTAACAAGTGTTAAAATGACAATAATATCCTTATATCTTGATTTATTAAATCTTTTGTCATCATTCATAACAAAACTACATAAAAATAAACATTATCAAAATATTTTCAAGTAAAAACATATTTTTTTTTATAAAAGCCTCTTCCATGCATATAAATTGGCCGGTGTAAAGCTATAATTTTCTTTTCATATATTGAAGAAACCTATCTCTAGATGATGATAAAATAGGGAGAGATAAGTATATTAATATCATGTTTTTAAAAAATCAGACGGCAGACACTAATGGCCTAAAATTACAAATAGGATTAAACCTACGACCTTCTACTTAGAGCAAAGCTTACATGCCATCAGACTATACGATTATTTTATAAGGTCATTGGCAGTATGCTATTACAAGTTCCCATCAGTTTGCGCAGCCTATGCTTTTTCTTATTTCCTTAGAAGTTCCAACATTATAATGATCACTTGCACAACTTGAGAATGGTCTAAACTTCTAGGTTGTCTGTTGGGTCATGGTTAGGCTCAATTCGTTTGCGAATGTCGTACACATATGAACCTAACTTCTTACATATTTCGTTTGCTGGGTCTTGGGCAAAATATATGTGGAGCCACATCAAGTAGATAATGGTGATGACTGATGAGTGCTAAAACAGGCATAGAAACCAACATTGATACTAGTGCAACACAAGCCATGCTTCCTAAGATTCAGGCTATGTGAGATGAGAGTTTGAAATAAGTGGCATCATTACTTGCGGTGGATGTGTGAGACTTGCAGTAGGCGATGAGCAAGCCATAAAGGAATGAACATACCATAAAAATCCACAGGTTTGCACGGTGTTTGTCAGTAAGAGATGAGTGGGGAAAGTGCATTTGAACCGCCATGGCTATCGTTGTAATCAAGAATACAAAGATAGCATGCCCAGGATTTTAAAATGCAAAAAACCAGAAAACTCATAAATAAGATGATGATGATTGCATACTACATTCAAATAATCAAACCTACGAGCCCACAACTTTGCTTTGAGACAAAAACATGGTGTTGTTGGTGAAGAACTATATCAGCGAATATTATAGGGATAGGGAAGTTGAAGAAGGCGAGTGATTGAAAGAGAACGTGGGGGAGCAGATATAGAATGATATAGAGTGATAGGAAGTGATAGAAGCTTGAAGAAGCAATATGGATTTAGCAGATGAGAAATGAAAAATGAGAAAGCAAAGTATGTAATTCAGAGATAGAAGGCATGCTAACCTCACTACGGCTCAGCCATGGTGAGAGAGAGAGAGAAGAGGGAAGAAATCCAGATTGATGGCAAAGAGAATGGTGAGGGATATATATAATGATGAGATTTCAAGAGACTTGAACGCGAGAAACGTATTCGAAGATACTTAAAGCAGATATCTAAAAGAGCACGAGATTCTTAATTTCCATTAGCATGCAGCCAACTAGACGGAGTAGGTGGAAGAGAAGCAATATCAGGAACCTCGTGAGTGATTTAATAATGATTTGATATGTTTAATATTATTAACAAATTGATTTGCAAGTCTTCTTTATCTCATTTTTTAACCACGTCACTATGATTTATTTTGTTGAAATAAGTCCTTATGGTCTAATTCGTTATAAACATTTATCTTTGAATGTAAAACTCATTACTTTTAATTTATGGAATTTCATAGACTTTATGAAATTTCCTTGGTTTTATTTAATATCATTTTAACGCCTATGCATTCCTATAAATGAAACTCCATAAAGATCATAGATTAAAATTATCATATCAAATGATTAGGGTCTAATTAATTCAAAGAAATTGAATTATCAGAATCTGATTCAAAATGGGAATAATAAATTATAAGGATTTGTAAATTATTTTCCTTATTAACAAAGTATGCACAATGGAAAACATCATCTCTTAGATATCTTAAGCATGTGACGGAAACCTTAGCATATAATTTTTAAGACTAACCAATTCTTCGTTCTCCTATAATTTTCCCGAATTTGAGCTCATCAAAATCATCAGTCCCATATGTCACAGGATATAAGAATATAAAGGTAGAGGGCAAAATTGCTATGATTTTAAATTTTCAAAACAAATTTGTACTTAAAAATACTTACAGATGCCCAATGATCCTAAGTGAAAACTCTCTGAACAAATTTACTTATTTACCCTTTTTCATATGGTCTTATATCTTTGATGTGATATCATTTCATATCAATATGTTATTTGATATTTTCACATCTAGAATCATCCTTGAAAGATTTTAAAATAATAGAAGATGAGACCCTCATAAATTCACCATCATTCTTTCATTATTATTTATATTTTCAACTTAACGTGAAGAAAGAAATCAATTTATAACAATAAGATAAAATACATCAACCTCCTTTCTATTTAATCTTAATTACAGAGACCCTTTTTTTATTTTGGAAACATAAATGGATCCCCTTATAATTAAAAGATATGTTACACAAACTTCTCTTCTAGTTTTGACATTCAACTTCCACCCATCCAACCGATAGTTAACCGATAAATCATAGGGTTGACATGTTATTTTAACCAAAATGCCTCTTCTTAATACAAATATTACTTAATAATTATCATTTAATCACACACAATATATTTATATTTAAAATTTAAAAATAATTTTAATAAATATTTTAATATTTTTTGTTATACTATTAAATTGATTACCATATTATGAATTTAATTAATTTTATAAATACAAATTTTTATTTTACAATAAATTTAAATATTTAATCTCATTTATTTATTAAAACTTAGTTGTGATGTGATTTTTTAAATATATTACTTGAAAATGTTTTGTAGTTGTATGTATGTATTTTCAGTAAAATTATAAAGTTATGTCTTAATTTACTAAATTTAGTAAAAATATTAAATAGATCATTGATAAATTTTAGGGAAAATTAATCTTTTGGCCTCTCAACTACTTTTAACTCAATTATAACTTAGTCTCTCAAGTATAACTCGGTATGACTCAATCTCTCAAATTTTAACTGGGTTGAAGCTTAGTCCCGAGTTAAAAGTTGAGGGACCAAAAGATTAATTTTTTCTAAATTTTAATATTAAAAGATAAACTACAGATTTAATATAATAAGGGCTAAAGTAGTAAACAAGATTTATTCTAATATATTTTTTAATTAAAAAATATACTTGAAGAATTTTTAAAAAATATTTCTTACATGTGTTAGTAGTTTGGACTAAACTGTATGTTTATGAGTAGTTCCTATAATTAAAGCAAAATATAAAGATGGTCAGAGTATTTTACTCTAAGAATAAAGATTTTTTCCTTTTAAATTTCATTTTATTTATTATTTTATTGCAACATGCCTCTATTTTTTATTATTATTTTATTGTATTATTCATCGAGAAGGAGCATTGTCTCTCACTGTAAAATGCGGGGGATTAGCTCAAAAATTGGACAAAGGGAAGATCTAAGACTATTTTATTTTGTGGGACCATCCCAAGGTCAAATTATCTACCAGATGAGAAAGGAAAAAAAACAAAACAAAAAAAGAGGGGAGAGATCGCAAGATTTAATCATAGTGTAAATTATTTACCGGCCTTAAACTATTTTTAAAGATTTTTTAGCATGGAATATTCAGTTTTTTGCACCTACTTCACTAATGAAAAGTCCATACAATTTTATAGATCTATTTAACGGGAAGATTTATCAGGGGTCCAGTTGGATAGAGATTGAGTTAGACAGAAGCATAAAAGAGCAGCTAAGGGATATCAAGTATTTTAATTTCTTTAATTTTTAATTAAATACTTGATAACAGAGTTTTGCCTCCATTTGTAGTGTTATCTAACTCAATTTATTATGACTCCCAATAAACCCAGCCATTAGTTTAGAACTCCAGAAATATTTGAACATATAGTTTAGAACTACTCAATGATTTTATAGTATTGATCAGATTTATTTTTAATTTTTAATTAGTATGAGGATGTGGCATAATCTGAGCTTTTAATTAGATCAATCAATGGATCATACTGGGACGCTGAGGAAAGGGTCCTCAGAGTGGATCCCGAGATCATACCAGTTTTTCTTTTTTTATTTATTTGCTTTAATTGACAGTTAACACCCTTCCGTCTTTACTCTTCCCTCTGCATGTTGGGTTGTTTGCTGGCATGGAGAAAGTATCTCTGCCCCAATTCGAAACACTGCATCCAAGAGTGAAGCGTTGTGCTGAGGTCTCGAAACGTTGCCTTTAGGTTGTCGTTGAAGCTGGCCAAGTTGGAGACGTTGTACTGGCTGCACCCTCTGGGAAGGTGGCTAAGGGAAGGAGAATACGACGACGTTGAAGCATCTTTTGTGGGCTCAGTGTGGTTAGGAAGAAGATGAAACAAAGGAGAGGAGAGAGAGAGAGCGCGAGAGAGAAGTATTTTTGGAGCGTGGAGTATACGGAGGGAATGGGAAAGGAAGGTACTTGCTGTCTTCCCTTTTTTTGCACAAAAAAAAAGTTTATAAATGAAAGAATAAACCTCCGGATGCATGTAGCTATTAACTGTACTTGTGATGAAAGGGGTTTGTGAGACTTTAGATTAATCTCAATGACTCTAATTTAGAAGCTAAGCGATGAGGAGTGGGAACGTGACAGTAAATAGAGGCAAAATTTTCGTTTCTTTTGTTAATGATTACGCATTAAGTAAATCTTATATTCTTACCTTGTTATTTATATTGCAAGATGCCTTCTTTCATCTCGCTAGCAATAAAGAGAAAATAGTTAAATCATTAATTTCGTTTGAAAATAAAAATAATTTTAAATTTATCCATATTTAAAACCATCAATTATATCTTTAGAACTAAAAAAATTGAAAAAATGACAGAAAATACCTGTTGAATTTCAAAAATAAAAAAATTGTGATTTTGACATATTTTGACTTGTCTAAACTATTACAAGAGTGGTCAAAATCATTAAAAAAATAGTTACTATAACCTATTTATTTTTTTTAAAATTTAACATGTATTTTTCTGTTATTTTCTCAAAAATATTTGCATTGAACTTTAAATAAAGCCCATCTTATATGCAAAAAAAAAAAAAGCAGTATTGAAAAACTGTAATTAATACTTGATCATCCATTACTTTTAGAAATTAAAGCGGCTTATAATAGATTGCAGAGGGAGTGCGTGTCTATATATTTATAATCAGACAGGGAACTTCATCACGCAATTTTTTGTGAAACAGTCAAAAGCAACCTCTTTATTTATTTTATATCATTTCAATCTGATTTTGAATCCTGGTAAAAAAAATCCGATTTTAAATCTAGGGTGTATTTATAGTTTAAAAGCGTATGATTAAATATTTATATTTAAATCATTTTTAATTAATCGCCATCATCATATTTGTTTTCTAATTTTATTAACATTGCAGAAGGAAAATGAATAATTATGTGCGTCCATTCTGAAAATATCAAGGGTGCACCAGATAAATGAGAAAATGGGGTGATGGAAAATGAGATGAAAGCAACGTCAATTTATTATACAAAATTATATTACAAACTGAGTAACTTTTCGTTCTAATTCCTCAGAGCGATTTAGTATTGCATTGATGTTTTTAAGATTTGTTCAACAAACTATTAAGGTTATCATTAAAGTATTGATAAGTAAAAGATATGAAATTATTTGACATTGGGAATAATACTTGGGCAGTTTATTATCGAGTTTTAAACTAATAAAGATGTGAATATTTTCTCCCATATGAGTATTATATTTATATTTATTCAATTTTTATAATCACTAAATTGTGGTGTTATATATTAAGTATCATTTGTAATTATATTTTATTAAACATTATTTCAAATTCGAATAAAAAATTAAGGATAAAATTGTCGATATAAAAATATTTTTCCTCCAATCTTCTTTTGAACTAAACATGATAATATTAAAATCTCTATATCTCCTTCCTTTCACTAAAATCACTTCCCTCTCTTCTCTTCTAGTGAACCAAATATACCCAGAAGTATTTGGTATGATAGAAATGAAAAAAACGGAAGAGTAAAATTTTTTTAATGCACTTGACTTAAAAAAATGGTGAAAAGGGGGTTATTAAATTTCAATAGAAAAGATTTAAAATTAAAAATTAAAAAATTAATTAAAAAAGTTTTAAATTTTAATTAATTTTAATCAGTATAGAAGGTGATAGAAATTGGCGAGTGGGGACCATAAATCTGCCTAGAGCGACGTAGATGGAGAAGTCAATTGACAAATTGGAAAATGAACAGCCGAACGGAGAAATTCTTGCATACACTCAGCGCACCACATCATTCATATCTGACCAGTAAAAATATGCCATATCACTCATTTTAATCCTACGTGTAAGCTTATGTGTTAGTCTTGGAATTTATTTTAGATTGATTGATTTAATTAATTTAACAATTGTTTTCGGAACTCGTGCCCTTCCTTTTCATTTACTCCTCTCTTATCATTTTCGCTCGTCTTCTTCCTCTTCTTTCTCTCTCTCCCTCCCGGTCAACCATTTTCTTTTGGCGCCACTATTCTCAAATTCAAACCAAACACAGCTTCATTACTTTGCCTCTGGACATGGCTTCTTCTGAAACTACAGTGGCAACATCTTCACTCAACCCTTCCTTTGGCTTCGGACGCTCCCATTAAGGCCACCGTCTTCATGACTCACGGCGACTTCTCCGACACTGGCCTTTTAGTAGATCTGCATTCACTACGGCAGCAGGGGTTACACGCGGTCTTTTGTCGCTGACTTCCTTGGCCACAAATCTGACCGCATTTGATGCTACCTCGGTAACATTGAGAAGGCCGCTGCCACTTTCCTCTCTTTCTTTCTTTCTTTCTTCATGTCCGCTGTACAAGCATCTTCCTGCTTTCCTCTTTGGCGAGTCTATGGAGCAAAGGAAGATATTCCTGTAGCTTTGAGAACAGAACCGTAGCGTCTCTCAGAAGAAAAGGTTAACAAGAAGAGAGAGTTTGAGAAAAAAAGATTAAGGTTGAGCAAGAAGAAGACGGACCAAAAAAGAGGACTATGAACTATGAAGAGGAAGAAAAAGTTAACAGGGGAGAGAGGGTATGGAGAGAATGAAGACGAACGAAAATGAACTGGAATGAGCGAATGAAAAAGGTGGCACGGGTTCCAAAAACAATTGTTAAGTTAAATTATTAATCTAAAATAAGTTTCAAAGCTGACACATAAGCTTACAGGTAAGATTAGATCAGTCACATGGCATATTTTTACTGGTCAGAGCATGAATGATGTGGTGCGCTGAGTGTATGCAAGAATTTCCAGCCGAACGCGCGCCCTACTGTGAGACGTAGATGTAAAAATCAATTAACATATAAGAATAATGCTCAGCCGGACGATCCACTACTGTGCAATCTATCGACATCATTTTCTTGGCAATGATGTTAATTGACTTTTACATCTCTGTCACTGTAGCAAGATTCTTGGTCGCCACTTCTGAGAAGCTTTACACCAACCACCTTCTTTTCTTGGCTCTCTGCTTTGGGTCTCTTTAAATAGGGGGTACTGGGCCTCTCTCAACTCAGCGGCCATCTTTCTTTCTACCATCAATCTCAGCATTCCCTCCTCTCTCTCTCTCTCCCCCTCTCTCGCTATCCATGGCTGATCCAACGAGGTTAGTTTGCTTTCTCTCTATCTCAAATGCTTATCTCTGCTTTCTCATTCTTCATTTTTCATCTACTCACTCCATGTTGCAACCTCATGCTTCTATCCCTTCCCATCTCTCTATATCATTCTATATCGACCCCCCCCACGTTCTCTGTGTTGTGATCCATTTAAAACAGAGGCATAGGCAGCTGGTAGCTAGTCTGAACAAAACAGAGTTTATTTATGTCTCTTTCACATCCTCAATTTACTCCATATTCATCAGCAACACTTTTTTTTCACTCAAAACAAAGGTGTGGACTCTTTAGTTATTTAAATTCACTATACCTATCATCATCGTCTTCTGAGTTTACTTTAGTTATTTAAATTTACTATACCTATCATCATCGTCTTCTGAGTTTATCTTGCTGGTTTTTCGCAGTTCAAAACCCTGGCATGCTATCTTTGCATTCTTGATTACAGTGGTAGCCATGGTGGTTCAGATGCACTTTCCCAACTCATCCCCTGCGGACAAATACTCTCCAAACGTGTGGATTTTCACAGTATGCTTGTTCCTTTATGGCTTCTCATCCGCCTACTGCAAGTCTCACTCCTCCACCTCAAATAATGATGCCCCTTATTTCAAACTTTCTTCTCACATAGCTGCAATCTCAGGGAGCATGGCTTGTGCTGTCCTAATATCTGTGTTGGTTTCTAAACCTGTTTTAGCACTCATCATCGTTCTCTACTTGACGTGGCTCCTCATGTATTTTTCCCCAAACCCAGTAACCAGAATCTGCAAGAAGATAGGTTCCTATATGTACGAAATGTGCAAAGGAAGTGAGCGCAACCATGGCCCAAGAGACAACCTGGAAGTTTAGACCATTCTGAAGTTGTGTGCGTGAACTGTTGTGATAAGAAAAGACAAGGTTGGTCAATCATAAGACAGGTTCTGAAATTGTGCAAGTTATAATGCTATTGTACTGTTTTTCTGCCCCTATTAGATCCTCATTTAGAAGTCGCTTTCTTCAGTGTATGAAAAGAAGATTATGGATTTACGCTAGTCTATATGTGGAAGGCTTTCCTAATTATATTTAGAGACGCTTTTACTAAAAACTCATCTTCTATTGTTTGCTGCTTGACACGCGCATGCTGAACACATAAAGAAAAAGGCCACCATAAAATAGTTTTACTGTAACATTTGACGAAAGTGTTCATCCAAAATCTTTGCCTAAATTGGATTAGGATGTAGACCGGATTTTAGTAAAGTGCCACTCTCTCTCTCTCTGGGCAGACATGCATACATATATATTACTGTTTCCTATCGAGCTCGTGGCTTGCTTGATACAAAATCATTACTGTTACGTATGAACCGTTGGGTTGCGGTTGAAGTTCCAATTGAGAGCCACCATTGGCTGCGCGGTGGCTCTGTTTTCTGTGTTGGAAACAGGGCCATGCAAAGTATGGTCTTTCATTTAACAAAGTGCTTATCCCTCCCCACTCAATTCACTCAATTGAAGGCCGTCATATCCTTAATAAAATTTCATTTACCCACTTTTTAGCTTCTTAACATCCAATGTCCCAAACTCCCAAAGTCCTTTACGGTGATGCTCACTCTCGCTCTCTCTCTCTATGTATATATATTTATACACACACACACACACACACATCTGTTTCCTATCGAACCCGTGGCGCGGCGGCTTTGTTTTCCGTGATGCGTTGAGGTTGAAGTTCCGATTGAGAGCCACCATCAGCGGCGCCGTGGCTCTGTTTTCTGTGTTGGAAACAGAGCCAAACAGAGTGTGGTATTTAAATTAACAAAAGTGCTTATCCCTCCCCACTCAATTCACTCAATTGAAGGCCGTCATATCCTTAATAAAATTTCATTTACCCACTTTTTAGCTTCTTAACATCCAATGTCCCAAACTCCCAAAGTCCTTTACGGTGATGCTCACTCTCGCTCTCTCTCTCTATGTATATATATTTATACACACACACACACACACACATCTGTTTCCTATCGAACCCGTGGCGCGGCGGCTTTGTTTTCCGTGATGCGTTGAGGTTGAAGTTCCGATTGAGAGCCACCATCAGCGGCGCCGTGGCTCTGTTTTCTGTGTTGGAAACAGAGCCAAACAGAGTGTGGTATTTAAATTAACAAAAGTGCTTATCCCTCCCCACTCAGTTGTTTATATAGTTATGGTAAAAGCGTCGCTTAAATATTTTTATAAATCTGATTTTCTCCTACACTAATTGTACTGTTAAATTTAATTTATAGAGCTTCAACTTACTAAATATTCATAGTATATTTAAGCTTGTCCAATGAAATGTGGTTCCCAAAAACAATGATGATCTCTAATAATTTTTAAGTTTTACTACTTCATAAAATAATTAATGTTTTTCCAACTTTCTGACATATTTTCAATTCATGAATAAATTAAAACTTTTGTAACAAAATGGAAAATAAATTTATTTAATTCTCTATATTAAAAAACTTATGAAAAAGAATCTCACTTGTTTACGGGTTATATGTTTTTTTGCCTTTATTATTACAGGGGTCATATTAATGTTTATTTTTGTACTCCCTCCTGTACAAAATGTAAGTTGCTTCTAGAAGAATAGTTTAGTTCAAAATATAAGTAATTTGAAGAACAATTAATGTTTATTTGGTAATTTTATCCCTGTAATTAATATGTAATTGTAACTCATTATATTTTTTCCCTCCTTGTCAATTTTATTTAATATGCGTAAAGTTCAAAAGAAAATTTCAATTTGAAAGAGATTTAAAAATAACTACTATTTTTTTATTATGATGAATTAGTTAAAATAATTTATATTACACATCAGAATGGACATAGTGAATGATAGGTAGAAGAAGTGGAAAACACCATTTAGTTAACATAACAATATGACGTAAATGTATGTATTAATTATAGAGTCGTGTTTTTGTATTGACCAGCTTGTTTAAATTTGTGATTTCAAATTCTGAATTTGTAAATGTGGTGTCAATGAATAGCACTCCAGCCTCAATAAGTCACTTATTATTACATACTATAAAATGCGTTAAATTAATACAAATTTTAAATTTGTTTTTAAAGTTTTTTGTTACTAGACACAAATATCTTTTTATGTCTTGTTGGAAGCAATTCTATTAAAGCCACTATTAGCACTAAAATGTGAATGCATCTTCTAATAGAGATTTAAATTTTGATTTGTTATATTATAAAGGATGAACTCGATTCACCCTTTGGATTTTCTCATTTCAGAGCATTTCATCGTAACAGTTAGGGCTCAACATTGTAATAAGTACCCTAATTAAAATAAAGGAAAAATAAAATTGAGAGAGAAAATTTTATTTATTTATGTGTTACACTTCACTTAGAATGAAAATCTAGTGGCTGAGTTGAGGAAAAAAACATATTAGATATACCTATACTTTCTTTCAATTTTTAATTTGGTACCTATGTATTTTTACTTCTTAATTAAATTATTTAATTTTACTTTTTTTTAAACTATATTAGTTGTTATAACTTTGTTCTATTAGTGTTTTTAGTCCCTATACAAGGGTTAATGATGTTAATAGAGAAAAATTAAAGATTTAATTAAGAGAAAAAAACATAAATATCAAATTAGAAATTAAAAAAGAGTATAGGTACTTTTAAAATAATTTTTCTCTTGTAATGTGCTCACAAGTCCATTATTCCACTAACCACAGAAGATGGAATCACAGGGAGTATGGCTTGTTTTAGCAGAAGATGAAATCGAGCATTATGCGACGACTAAACTGCAAACAACATAGAACTGGAGAAAAAAGGGGGGAAAAAACAAACTAGTAAACAAAGCTTGGGCAATCATCTTCCTTTACCCAAGACGACCCCATTTTTGGTATCTACAATGATGGGTACTGGTTACCTTTCTTAGTATATAGTATCCTTAAGAATTTTTAGTGAAATCCGATATTTTAAAATAGTTTTTGGTACATTTAATACTTAGAAATATTTTTTAAGTAAAACCCAATATTTTAAAATAAATTTTATGCACTTAACACTTGAAAATATTTTTTTAGTGGAAATTAATATCCTAAAGTAATTAATTTTTAACTTAAAATACGTTGGGAGTAGCACTTAGTTAATAGATTCTAAGTTTAAGGTGCTTGCTGTTACTGAGAAAAATAATTTAAAATACTGTGTTACTAAAAAAATATTTTAAAGTATCAAGTATACTAAAAATTATTTTAAAACATTAGGTGCTATTAAAAAAATATTTTAAAACGTTAAGTGTACAAAAATTATTTTAAAATACTAAATGCTCTTGAAAGGTGGTAAGTGTACCAAAATTCATTTGAGGATATTGGATAGTACCCTTTTTTTTTTCGGCCCGAAGGAATATTGGACAGTACTAAAGACATGCTTTAAGTTACTAAATGCCATTTATAAATGAAAAGGTGATCAGAGCCCATCATTTTACACCCAAAAGGGCATAGTTTTGGACAAAGGAATGGGCAGCGAACGGAAGCTGCTCCCATCCCATGTTACAGGTTCAGCGTATTCTCAAACTAAGCTAGCTGGTTATAATGCTAATTGTACTGTTTATAATATATATCAGAAAAAATTTCTTAAAAAGGCACTTAAATAATCTAATTTCTTATTTACATCATTAAATTTGCCAAATTTTTAATTAGGTCACATGACCCAAAAAAGAATTTTAAAATTTTATGAAATGACTCTAATACTCCTTTCATTAAAAACCTAGATAGATAAAGATTTTCTATATTAATGCATTGCGTAAGATCTCTAAATGAGGACACTTGATGTTTATTATTACAAAGTCAGAAAATCGATCAATGAAGTAACAATAAATTAGTTTTTATATTAAATCTTTCTCTCTTAATCTTGATAGTTTTATCCACACACAAAATTTGAAATAGAAAATGTTAATTGCAGAATGGAATGTATTAATTTTCAAGGTTGTATTGTGATAAATTTTATTTAAAGACTTAGGAAAAATAAATATGGCAGTCCTTATAGTTTTATGAAATTTGAAATCGAGTCCTTGTAGTTTTTTATCTTTTTATTGGATCCTTATTATTTATTCTGTTAATATCATAGGTCCTTCTGTTACTTGCACCGTCAATTCAGGTTGACGCGGTCCTGGTCTCAGTCACTGGCATCATCTCCTTCCTCAACTTCTCTCTCCCCTATCTCACGGTTCATAGCCTCTACCTCTCTACCACCATCGCCTTTGTCTCCTCTTGCTCACCCTCTGTTTCAAAACATTCCCTTCTTTTAAAATGCTTTCACACTCTCTTTTTTCATATTCACACATACGCACACTTGCGGCATCATATCACTTTCCACTACCCTAACTCTCCTTTGCTCTTCCATTAGCGTCGTTTGCCTTACTCCTTCATATCAGCTAGTTGGGCTACAATCAATAAACACGCACTAACAGATATCTAGATGGAGAAGAAAATACTCAATTTCATTCTCGTCCATGCTATTCTACTACTCAAGCAACGATGGAGATACTGTTATACATGTATATTATTTAGTTTCTGATTCATTTTAGGTTTCAGTTTGGTTCTGAATCTTCGGTCTCATAATATGCAGGAGGTCTCAAAGAATACAGTTTTGGCTGTTCAGTCTCTGAGGAACAACATAATGGCGTCAACTCTTGCAGCATGCATGGCGATAATGCTAATTAGGTTTGCTTATCGCAATCGTGTACCATGTCGTTGGGTATTTGTTCTTTGTTACAATGTAAAAATCAGAGCAAGGCCAAATAATTATTCTCGCATGATTTTTGCAGCTGCAAGAAGGGAATGTTTTGAAACAGAGGGTGAGCAAGAGGAAACAGAGGCAATGGTGGTAGAGAGGGAGAGGATATGAACCGTGAGACGGGAGAGAGAAGTTGAGGAAGGAGATGATGCCGCCGACTAAATGAGATATGGACGGCGTCAACCTGAATTGACGGTGCAAGTAACAGAAGGACCCATAATATTAACTGAATAAACAATAAGGATCTAATAAAAAGATAAAAAAACTACAAGGATCTGATTCAAAATTTGATAAAACTATAAGGATTGCCATGTTTATTTTCCCAAAGACTTGTTACAAATCTGTTATGGAGACAAAAAGTTGTTTATTAAAACTTGAAATGCATTTAATTGTGAAATGAAACATGTTAATTTTTAAAGGTTTATTATCATTGAGTTTTATTCAAAGATTTATTGCAAATGTGTTATAGAGACAAAAAGTTGTGAATTTAGAATTGAAATGTATAAACTGTGAAATGAAATATGTTAATTGTCAAAGTCACATTATGATCAAGTTTTATTTAAAAACTTATTGCAACTGTATTTTGGAGGCATAAAGCTGTTATTTTATAGCCAAAATTTATTAACTATGTAAGTGAACTTATTTATTTTCAAGGTTATATTGTAATCAAATTTTATTCAAAGATTGATGCAAGTGTGTTTTCGAGAAAAAATTATTAATTTAAAATTGAACTGTGTTTTTTTCACAAAGAAAATTTTTATTGCGTTAAGAATAAAAATTACAACAGACATCACCAAAAAAAAATTACAAACACGAGGATAAAGCAAAACAGAAAACAAATACAGACTCAAAACTTAAAAAAACAAACACAGACTAAAAGGCTCAAACAAATACAAAACAAAATAGAGACTCGAAAAAGAAACAAATACAGAATCTAAGCAACAACACAGACTAAAAGCCTCGAAACTGAAGACAGAAGTGCCACAATTTGGCCAACATCACTTCTATCAATGGCCAACGGAGAAACAACTTGTATTGGAGTTTTGGGCATCATCCAGAAATCTTCTACTGCCATTAGATTCTAAGTTAGCAACTAGAAACTTTTCCAGGAGAGGTATCAAACCTCTACCGTAAACAGTTGCTACATAATCAGCAGCTTTATTCCTTGGCGTGCTACCGGAGAAAATATAATCCTTGCCTTCTTCTCAACTAATGCAAAGATCTCCTTGACTACTGGAACACACTGCCAATCTAATTAAACCAGCAATAGAAAATTAAATATGTTAATTTAGAAGTCTTCTTTTTTTTTTTTTAAATGAAAGAGGCATTTTAGTCATTTCATAAAAATTTTAAAATTATTTTTTGTGTTATATGGCCTGATTTAATGACTCGAATAAAAATTTGGGCTATTTATGTGTCTTTTTAAATGATTTTTTCTATATATAATGCTAATTGTATTGTTTGTATATATATGAACAGAAAATTACAGCTGCACACGAATCTATTTATGTGGAAGGCGTTCCTAATTATATTTAGGGACGCTTTTATATATGAATCACGGCTGATATTCTATTATTGTTTACTTGCTTTCTATTGAATATAATTTCATGATCTCGTGCACTTGTGTTCCGTTAATCATGCTGGGACACATCAAATGTGTTTTATTATTTTATTGTGAAATGCCTTTTTCTATGATCATCATACATCTAAATCTTTAACTTTATATAATATTTTAATTTGGTCACTTAACTTTAAAAAGTTATATTTTTGATTCTTTAGCCCTAAACTTATGCTTAAATGATCATTTTTATTACGATTATGATTGTTTTAAAAATTAAACTTAATATATTAGCATTTGAAAATATTTTATTAGCATTTAAAATTTTAATATTATCTTTTTTTGTAAATAATTTTAGAGTTAAAGGATTAAAAATATACTTTTTAAAATTAAGGGATAAAATTGAAACTCTGTACAAAATTAAAATTAAAGGATTAAATGTATACTTTGGCTGTTATTAGTATATCGTAGTAAAATACTTTAATTACCTTTCTCTTTTGCTTTAGTTACACACATATCATTTTCATTTTAAAAACATACATTTTAGTCCAAACTATTAATACCGTTAAAAAATATTATGAAAAGATTCTTTAAGTATGTTTTTTTAAGTAAAAAATATATTAAAATGAATATTGTTTACTAATTTACCCTTGTTATACTAAATCTCTAATTAATTTTTAACATATTAATATTTATTAAGAAAAATAGAATAGGGCAGTGAAAACAAATCATTACAAAATATCATATACCGTTAAAAAACTAACATTTAATGTTAAAATAGTGCTATTGATTGTTAACATTTTTAACTATAATAAATATTATTGCTGGTAAGTAAAAATTCCTAAGTTTTTTTGGGGCTTCTCTTTGACTAGATCTAATTTTCTAAAACTACCCTCTTTCCTTTTTTGTATGTTGCACCTTTTTCTGTTTTTTTTTTTGTTTTCGATCTCTTCCAATGATATGGTGATCTCGACATTTTTTTTAATTACAAAGGCAAGCTAAAGCTTGAAGGGGACTATTATCCTACGTGGGCATTGTGCTCATCAAAATCTGGTCTAGAGAGACACGGTCCCTGCAGCTATTAGTGACTTTAGGTAGCAGCCTTATCTCGGGGTCCTCTGCGTGAGCTTCCCTTGCTAAGATGTCAGCATATTCAATGTTTTCTCTTTTAGTGTGGGCCAACCTGAAATTCCCGTTGCTCATCAAAAGATTCTTGGTCTCTGCTATCTCTTCTCGATACGGGTGGGCGAGATCACCATTCCTGAGCAATATGCTGATTGCTTCTATAGAGTCTGTGTATACCTTACCATTAGAATACTGTAGGCGCTGGCAGATCAGCAGACCTGTTTTTATGGCACTGATTTCCGCAATTGTCACCGGCAAGATACCAAGTCCTCCTTTGGTATCCACCTTCCTGTATTATCCCTTATCAGTCCACCACAAGCCGCCAAGTTGTGTTCCCTTACCGACGCATCCACATCAACTCTGACCGTCCCATCAGGTGGGGCAGTCCATCTTTCCTCCTCTTTGGTGACCTCCGGGAAGACTTGATGCTTCAATATCCCATCAATTATTTGTTCCATAAGTAGAAACAAACATTGATGCAAAGCTTCTTTTGTCCAATTAATGACTGGTACGTCTCTAACATTGTTCGCACAAATGAAAGTCAACAGTTATAACTAACCTCAAATTCTCACACTCTGAAAAACCATACCCTTTATTCATTGTATAGGTCACACTTTGGATCAGCTATAACAGGAATGGCTTGTGGGTTTTTCACAAGCCCAAGGTTTGAGTTGAAAGATGCATCATCTTCTTCCGGAAGAGGTGGCCAAAAAGAAGGGCTCAAACTTGTGAGACAGTATGGCGATTCTTGCAGATCAGCTTTTTTATTCACCATCTTCGTCATTGCTCTGAGCTCCTTCCTCTTCTTCATGGAGCCTCCCCTTAATGCGTTAGCCTCAGTGGATGAAGTGATAGAAGACTAACTGTTACTTTATACGAGTGAGAATTCTCTATCCTAGATAATTTATCGCTTTGTGTCAAAGAAAGAAGCAAGACAATAGAGATGCAGAATAGAATTGAACTCTATACACCCCTTTTATATATGAGTGTGGAATCTTGATGAGAAAGAATCAATGGATGGATATAAATTATAAAGAAAAGAAGCGGGCCTGATACTAACTTCTACCTGTCTACAGATACTGGTTCCATGCTGTATAGATATTGGGTGCTCATCTTAATTTAAACTATTAATAATGATGTTGGATGCTCCGTATTGAATGCAAACTTTTTTGAATATTTTAATTAATTTTTATTTTAATAGATAAACAATTTGAAATGAGAATCTACAACTGCCACTTTTTTAAAAAAAGTAAGTTTATCACTTTATCATGGAAAAAATTGCATATTAGAAATCTTAAACTCGATCTATTTATATCATATTTTGGATGATCTAGACTGTATTATGGTGATGAGCACTGAATGAGATTTAAATAGTTTAGTTCAAAATGCACTGGGAGAGTAATTATTGTCTGTTTATCAATTTTGTTAACACAATTAAACTTAAATGTAATTTTTTGTATTTTTATCCTTCTTCCACGACCTTATTTAATACGAGTAAAATTAAAAAAATTAATTGAAAACAAATTTAATGAATGAACTATCATGGCTCCAGTGAATTAGCAGCGTTAAGTTGTTGATATTGTGGATGGGGGGACCAAGGGAGCGCGCAGGGGGGGGAAAAAGGTAGTCTATAATTAAACCTAGCCTTTTTTTTATTGGGACCTTGCAATAATTAAACGAACCTAAAACTGGAAGAGGATACTCTCTGTGTCCTCTTCCCTTGGCTCCGGATCCCAATAGCAGAAATTAATCTAACAGCTCAGAGTTTGTTTGGAGCTCCGTTCAAAATGAACTTTTAAATAGATTCACGTAAATCAAGATAAAATTCTTCTTACATATTTATTTTGTATTTCGTAAATCACGTTTAAAAAGCTATCTATAAGTCAATCCAAACAATCCTCATACTGCCAACACAAATTTATCCTGAAAAAAAATTTGGTATAAATTTAATATGAAAATTTAAAATTATAGTAATATTATCTCTTATCATTAAAAAATAATATTAACCATTAAAATAATAATATTTACCTTTAATATTTTTAATCTTTTAAAATGAGTTTGTACTCAGAAAACATCTTTAGATAGTCCTGAATCAAAATTTTGAAAATAAATTTACATTTTAACTCTTAGCTTTTATTCCCGCCGTCTCATCTCCACGTGCACGACAAAAGGTAAGCCAGATTCAGCGTACTCCATTGATTATTTTCCAACATAACAACAAAAGTTGGACTTTTCATAATAAATCAATCAATCATGAGAGTCAGGTCAAAAATCAATTATAAGAGTCAAAATCATAATTTTTAAAAACAAGTCATGTTCTTTCACAAATCATGACAAAACAAAAAACAAAGGACATGCTTGTTTAAAAAAGGAACGTGCTCACTCTTTTCCTTTTAGGATCCCCCCATGTCAAAGGGAGAGGGTCTGTTCTAGACATGTTTGCCTCCTTCATTGTCCTTGGTCCGCAAGTGCGGCTCTTCATTTGCAATTTAAATTTATAATTTTTTTAAATTATTCATATTGAATATATAATATATTAATAGAAAAATTTTTAAAAGGATTGAAGTAAGAGTATCCTACATATGCCTGACAAAGATAAGCTTTTCGAAGAAGAAAAAGGCCAAAGGGTGAAATCATTCTAGTCCAAACCCATTTATCAAATCTGGTAATCATCTGCCTGGTTAGAGGAGGGAGAAGATTGTGTAGTAGTTCCCTCCTAACCTCTATTTCTCTCCCAAACTTTTCTCTGAAAATTTTGCCATGGATCCTAAACACATCAACTGCCTTTACCACATTTTAGTGACACTATACAAAATCAAGAGGGGACTATTTCATTCAATGAAAGTTGTGGCAGAAGAGGTTTAAGTTGTCAAGGGAGAAGAAGCTATAAATATACTCACTGACCTTATTATTGTCAGGGTAGAGTCAATTGAAAGACTACTTGATCAAATCCACCTACTAGAGAGGCTATTCACTCAACATTGCCCCCTTGTGTCGACTTTGTTTGTGTTAACCCTATATCACAAGCTTTTGCATCATTGAACCTGTAGTCCTGTCATCACAACTTAGTTCACATTTGTGATCACCCATGGATAGTTGTATTCATCATTTGCCTCACACATCTCTAAGCTTCAAGCTACAGAGAATCTTTGTAGTTCGCATTGTTCTTTTTCTTTTTCCCATCCACCTACCTCTATCCAACGTGCTGTCACACATGTGTTCTTCGCTTCGCAATCCCTCTGGTTTTGTCTAGATTCTTGCCTTCGTATTGTTGTGTCCAAATTCTTGTCTTCGTGACAACAATTTATTTGAAAATAACAAGTTTTAATTATGAAATAATAGATTTGGAGTTGTGGTCAACAAACATGTTTTTTCCCTCATACCTCACACGTAAAAAAAAAAATGCATCAATTAAAAAAGACAACAATTCATTTATAAATAATAAGTTTTGATTGTAATATCACAAGGTTTGAGTTGAGATTAACAATACGTTTTTTTTCTTATATTTAACATATAAAATAACATGTGAATCAATTTAAAAAAAATAACAATTCACCTAGGAATAACAAGTGCTTATTGTGAAATCATAAGTCTCAAGATGGAATTAATAACACGTTTTTTAATTTCTTGATACATAACATGTCAATCAATTAAAAATTTATAACATGTTTTTTCATTATAAAAAATATTATTTAACAAAATTTATAAAAACATTTTAACTATAATTTATAAAAAAATATAAAAGTAATTTTCAATTATAATATTTATACTATTTATAATTTATAAAAAATATTTTACCTCTAATTGATAAAAATATAAAAATTCTCTCTAGTTATACTAGTTATATTATTTATAATTATAAATTATAAACCAAATATAATTAACCGAAAAAATATAATAATTAAAAAGTATTTGTATATATTTTTTAACATTGGACATGCAATATTTTTATAAATTTTTATAAATAATATATTTTTATAATGAAAAAACGTGCTATTACTCCAACTAGGAATTTGATATTTCATAATTAAAACTTGTTATTTTTAATTGATTCATATATTATATATCAGGAAAAAAACTTCTTATTAGTCCCAAATCCAAACTTGTGATTTTACAATTAGAACTTGTTATTTTTAGATGGAGTGTTGTTATTTTTAATTGATTTAAATACTACGATCAGGAAACAATGTATTGTTAATCCCAACTCGAGATTTATTATTGTACAATCAGGACTTATTATTTTTAGATGAATTATTATCGTTTTTAATTAATTCACATGTTATGTATAAAAAAAATTATTATTCCCAACTTCAAACTTGTCATTTCACAACCAAAACTTATTATTCCCAAATCAATTGTTGTCACGAAATGAAACCACAATAAAGGAATTAACTTATCTATGTATAATACATTATAATATTAACAAAGTTTGTTAGAGTTAGTATCTGTAAAAAATGACAGGTTAAGATTAGTTAAAAGCCAACCCATTAGTAAACGAGTCTTTTTATCCCATACCACTAAGCTTGCAACCCGCCACCAATTAACCTGCTAACCCACATTTATTTTTTTATTTTTAAAATTTTCAAAATAATTATAATTATATTATTATATATTATATTCCATCTAAAAAATTAGAAAAAACATCTATATAATTTATTTGATGTCTTCAATCAACTGCTTTAAGAAAAAATAAAAATTATTATATTTTTTGGATATTATATAAGAAAAATATAATTAAAAATAGAAAAATTTTAGAAAAAATAATTGTTGATGGGTTGTCTGGCCAACTCACCAATCTATCTTGAAGCTAATCCTCCTTTAGACAAGCTTTTTAAACCCAACCCATATAGGTTTAATCTGTCATGGATCAATTTGCAACTCGTAGGTTAGCCCGTATAAACACCATTAAAGTTTGTTGATTTAGCTGACATCTTTAATTTTTGTTGATAATATGTTACATACAACTGAAGATATGTTGTACGTACATATCATAGTTATATTTACTCAAATTTAGATCTTTTTAGAAATTAAATTTTTAAACAGGATTTTTTACCAAATTTTTTTTTATATGACACTTTCCTATTAAAAATCTTTTCTGTTGTCATTTTCAGTTAAACATATTTAATATTAAAGTACTCTGTCTGGCGTTGTTTTGTTTTCCATTCTCCTAGACACAAAGCGTAATCATGTCCCTTACGCTGTGATGCTTACACAGACTTCACTCGGTCACAACTGACGACGCTGCCCCCGCTTTGACCACACACGACGTCGTTCACGGGTAAGACGCCGCACTACAACAACGCGTCTTTTCTTTTTTGAATGAAAGCAACATCCTTTTATAAATAATTTTCGAATAAAAAAATTAGTTAAAAATAATAAATTAAAATTAAAATTTTTTTCTTTAAAATACTCTTATTTAATAGAAAGAATATAAAAAATAAAAAATGCTTAAAATAAAAATAATTATGTAAGAGAGATAATGTGTAATAGAGAGAGATGATTGTTTGAGAAATAGGATAATAAATATATTGATTATTAAAATAGGTAATTAATAGAGAAAAAAAAATCACTATAAAAATTTAAGACAACTTATAATGTTTCTTATATTTATGGCTCAAAAAAGAATAATAGTTGTTACTTATAAAAAGTGATGGATAGGATATTAATTTGCTTGTAGTTAGTAAAGTAATTAAATTAGTTATTTATAATTAATATTTTGATTTTTTAAAATTATTTTTTAATAACATGTATTGAAATAAATCATTAATATAAAACTCTCTTAATGCACATAATTAATATGATTATTTTAGAAAAAATATTATAAATTTAAAAAATAAAATAGATTACAATATTATATTTAGAATTAAAGTCAACCCTTCATCATCTACTTTGTATCTATGGTTAGAGGTAGTGTAAAAAATTATTATCTTAGTTCTTTAATATAACATACACTTTGATATACAAATTCCACTGCATAGTAAATTGTTTTTTTAATCAACAAGGATAATGACTATTTTATGGAAATCACCAACACAAAGTTGTTGTAAATTACAAATTTTAACAATTTTCTTAATCTTTATAAATTACTCACATACAACAATTTGCTGCCTCACCTTTTTCTTTTTTCAATATAAATAAATTTGACTAATCACCCATCAGGCTATTATTGCACACACATTCACGGAGGCAATTTTTTTATTCTTTTAGTTGAGAATTTTCTTACCCTTTTATAGAATACCTTCAGACATTTTTTAAGTTGGGGATACTTATTTAGAAGAATTACAATGAGATTTTTAAGAAAATAATTACAAAATAAATATCAGAAATTATTATTTTTTATTTTAAGATTTATCATTATAAGCTACTTAAGTTGTTATTGAAATTTTTTAGTACTGATTTTTTTCTTTGAGAAATCATTATAATTCTCCCTACTTGTTCAAACATTTCCCCTCATTTTGTTTCTTTTTTTTTGTCAGTTGGTTTCTTTATTTAATTTTTTATTAATTAATATAAATTAAACATGCATTTTTACTACATTATTATCATCTAAATTTATTTAAAGTTTATTTTTAAAATAATAACTTTAATTTTTGAATGCATATATTACTATATAAGTATATAACATTATTTTTATTTAATTATTACATTACCGGTCGTGTGAACCGTGACTCGTTAGTAATATCCGGTCCGGTTTTTAAAACATTGCTTCCACTAATTACTAATGGCAATGGGAGCCGCGGGCAAAAGCCGAAGAGGATCAAGGGCCGTCATATCCCTGAGAACATCGGAGCCGGAGGAAAGTTGGTTTTTCACATTAAGCCACTTTTGTCCAGTTGATGACTGCCATGCCCCTCACACTGCCCATATGCAAACGGAAGTCAAGATTGAAGGATGCATCATCTTCTTCACGAAGATGTGGTCAAGAAGAAGGGATCAAAAAAGATCAGTGTCGGGTTACAGCCGGCCCACGCGGTTGAGAGAAATTGAGGCTTGTGCATGACCAAGAAGCTGCTAAATTAGAGGCAAATTGGCAATTTAGCCGTGCCTGGTATGAGCAAAATGGGAGAGGAAGGAAATAAAATTTTTTAACAAGCTTGATTTAAAAAATTAAAAAATAGGATTATAAAATCTTAATAAATAAAATAATTTTTAATTTTTTTACATCCAACTTATTAATATTTCTCTCTCTCTCTGTTTTTTTTTTTAAATTTCCCTCGCACTAAATGTATCTGGAATTAGTCCATGTACCCTCACAAGGTTCAGTTTCCTAAGGCACAAGGCTAAAGCATTAAGGAGATCCAATTCCAGGAACGGCCAGATTGTGCTTGCGCGTTGGGCTGGAACAGTGGAACTAATACCTTTGCCGGCCCCGCTTCCCACTATAGATGGAAAACGTCAAACTGTACTCTATGACCTAACACGTTTAAAATATACTTTGTATCGTAACATATTTTATAATATATTTAATATTTAAAATATTTTTATAAATATTCAACACTTTAAATTATATTTTAATGTATCTATTGTCTTAAAATATCTTTCTAGATGAGTTCAATATTGTAAATTATTTTTTAGTGCATTTAGTAACCATAAATTGATAAATGTAAAATTGCTAAAAAAAATTTAAAATGTTGAATATATTATAAAATATTTTGAGATATTGAATGCATTTAAAAAATATTTCAGGGTACTGGATGTATATACAACTCCACTCAATCCAAATCATCCAAATTAAATTCATTTATCATAACAATGAGCAACATGATGCCAACTTAATAATTTTTCCAAAGGGGTTTAATTGCCAACTATGGATCAAAGAATACTAAATACACAACTAAATAAAAATAAAAATAAAATCATTAATAATAATCACGATATTTAATTACAAAATCGTTAGTGTAAAGCTTAAAAGAGTATGCTTTCAGTACCAAACCATTATATATTTTTTAACAAATTTGGAAAGAAAGAAAAACTATTTTGAATGCCTAATCTAGTTGTAAGAATGGGACTCGTGTCACATGTTGGCGGCCGTCAGAGTCCATGGAAGACTTTTTTCACGACCCTTACGATGTTGACGACAAGAGTCTTTGTATATATAGACACACAGACACTCATCATTGTGTTTTTGGGACCAGCACACACTTCATTAATTACACGTCGGGATAAAAATTTAGTGAAATTACATGCCGTCAAAATTCAGGCGACCATTAAATGCTGTGTCAAGGCGAATGCAATGAGCTCTTATCCAGTACTCTCTGGGGTCTTTATCTTTACAGGAGCCTAACAATCAAATTACATAGTATGAAAAAATAGATAAAGTTAATTGAAAACAATAAATATGGAAGAATCTTAATCAAACTTCCCCGCTTTGAGTTTTTTAATCCAAAGTTAGCTTCGTTTACAAACAAGTTGTGCATTTTTAGTTATACTCATATTATATATTTTTATTTGAAATTTTGAATAATTAATTTTGAAATTAAAATTATGTAATCTGTTTTTTCTTATTTTATTGAAATATTTTTTCCCCTCTAACTTGACTGTATAATTTATCATATTTTCAGAGAGGTGAAAGGTTTTAAAAAAATATTAATAAAATTAATAAACACAGTAAAATACATATAAACAATATTTTATTATATAAAAATTAATAAGAATAAAATTGTCTATATAAAAATATTTTTCCTCTCCTTTTCTGCAAAACTAAATAAGATAACATTAAATTTTCTGTCCTTCATTAAAGTTCCTTCTCTTTCTCCCCCAAAACCAAACACATCCTACAGGCCTATTTGATTCCATAGAATTCATTTTAATGGAAATGAAAACGGAGATAGATATAAAAGTTAATATGGGTATAAATTTTAAAAAAATTGTTTGGTTGAAAATCTGATTTAATTTTTAATTAATATACGTGTATTAAAGGACACTACTTACATCAAATTTCCTGTATCTATTATGTTAAGCTTTCCAATCAAATATAGCTATGTATCCTATTTTTGAAATATATACTATCATTTAATTATAAACTCATACGGAGACATGGCCATGCGTATTACAAAATTTAACATAATAAATACAAGAAATTTGACCTAAATATTTTTCTATATTAAAATGTATGAATACTAAAATGGACATTACTTAGATCAATTAAGTTTATTACAACCATCATATCAAGTTTTTGGATTAATATGATTGAAAACCTTAACGTAATAACTACTGGACGCCTGACCTGACTGTTTTTCCGACCAACATTATCGTCCAAAAACGGGACCAAAAAAACCTCCGCCTTCCTAGCTCTTCTTTGACACTTCCGCCCACAGCATTGTATTCCATCCACACCGTTGTAGTCCGTTCACACCATAACTGCGGCAATCAGAACCATGAAACAAAGCATCGTAAATCTAAACCATGGACCAATAATAATTATGGACACCATGCATGTGAGAAATACGAATCGCTAAAGCCAAATCACAGTGATCGGAGAATGTTTCCTATATATATATATATATATATGCACACACACACACACCTTATTAACTAACTAACTAACTAACTAACTAACTAACTACACTTAGGCATATATCTATGTATAATTATCTTAGGCATGAATCTTACTGGACCCCTCCTGTCTATTTTTTCTGATCTCTCTGGGAAATTACATAATACTTGCAACCAGCCTTTATTTTCTTTGTTTGCGGCGTGAACATTTAACAAATACAGGAATTTTAGTGGTGGTGGGGACGTCCATGCCTTTAGCTCATATCACTTTAGTCTTTGGCATCGCTCGCGTTAGTTTCCTACGTCTTCTTATAAATCATACGTAGTGTGGCACTCTCTCCCTCATCCTCAACATTGTCTTTAACGTAGCTGATCCATGGCTGATCCAGTGAGGTTAGTTTTCTTTCTCTCTCAATTCTTATATTTATCACTCTTCATTTCTCTCATCTGCGTATCCCAACTCCGTACTATATTTCTTTTCACCACTAGATTCTAAATAATAATGGTGAGTTTGCTGGTCTTTCGCAGTTCAAAACCCTGCCATGCTATCTTTGCATTCTTAATTAAAACCATAGGCATGGTGGTTCAAATGCACTTTTCCAACTCGTCTCCATCCGATAAATACTCCGCAAACGTCTGGATTTTCATAGGATGCTTGTTCGTTTATGCCTTTTCATCTGCCTACTACGAGTCTAACGCCGCCATCCCAAATAACGATGCCCCATATTTCAAACTCTCATCTCACATAGCTGCAGTCTCGGGAAGCATGCCTTGTGCTGCACTAATATTAATGATGGTTTCTAAACCTGTTATAGCACTCATCGTCATTATCTACTTCATGTGGCTCCTCATATATTTTGCCCCAAACCTAGTGACCCAAACATGCAAAAAGATAGGTTCCTATGTCTTCGACATGTGCAAGGGAATTGAGCACAACCATGACCTAGGACCCAACATGGAACTTGGAGGGTAATAAGGGGGGAAAAAATCAAAGGCTTCGCAATCATCAGACAAGTTTACATGGAATAATGATATTGTGTGCTGGTTTTAGATCATTATTTAGGAATAGGTTTCTGCCTTTATTCTTATGGAAGGCTTTCCTAGTCATATTTGGAGACGCTTGTACTAAGAAAAACCAATGCTTTATTGTTTATTTGTTCTGCAGTCATCTGTTTATTTAACAAAATAAAAGGGTTCTGTTGTGTACTCAATTCTTGATCCCCATGGTTTAAATTTATTTGTAACTCAATTCTTGTACTTTGACTCATTGCAACTCAATTTCTATAGTTTTGACCCGGTTGTAACTCGATCCCTGAAGTTTGGCTCGCTACAACTCGGTCCCTATACTTGTAACCATTTTATAATTTAGTCATTCCCTTTATTAGATATATAATTTCATTTTTTAAAAACACAGGGACTAAATTATAAAATGAATAAAATTATAGAGATCAAGTTGCAGCGAGTCAAATTTCAGGGGCTTAGTTACAACCGAGTCAAAATTATATGGATTGAGTTTTATCGAGTCAAAATATAGAGACTGAGTTACAAATATATCAAAATTATAAGAACTCAAAAATTAACTTTCCCATAAAAGTATGTCGTGGAAAGAGTTGAAAATGCTGGTGGGAGGAAAGAAAGAAATAAAACATGGAGTTGAAGATGCAGGCAAATCATTTGAACTTAAGTATGTTTTGGGTGCCACCTTATGGATCTCGGTCAATTAAATATTTGGAATAAGGTAATCAAATATTCTGAAAATATTCACAAAAGAGCACTTAGTATTTGAAATTTTTTTTTAGCTTTTATGTACCTTGAAAGTTTATTTTTATAGCAAAAATACCCTCTAATTGTTATCCGCAGTTTAATTTGATCATTAAATTATGAGTTTAACTTGTGCTTATAACAGTTAAACTTAATTATAGATAACGGTTTGAAGCAGAAATACTACGAAATCAAACTTTCAAGGCATATAAAAACAAAAAACAAAAATTTACGTACTAGTTGCTCCTTTATAAATACATTGAAATATTTAAACACTTTATCTCTAAATATTTTCTTGCAGTGGATTGTGCCAGATAGTACTTCTCTTAAAATAACACGTGTCCAGCTCGAATTCAGACTTCCTAAAATGGTTTATAACATAAGAGTAATTTTGGAAAGCAATTAATTTACAATAACTTATATTAAAGACCAGAGATAATATATCAAAGACATTTTTATCAATGGGCCGGGGATGATCATGAAAAGAATTATTATGTGGAAACCAACACAATGTTGTCGCAAATGACAGACCAAACAATCTTCTTAACATTTGTAAATTATATGCCTCATCTATTTAGGACAATAAAATATAAAAACAATAATCAGAAAAATCTGATTAAGATCTCAAAAAAATGCTTCAAATCCGTTATCTTGAAATTAGTTCCAATGGAATTTTTAGTAACAACAATACTACTAATAATAATAAGAATATCGAAACAAAAGTAATACTACTGATAATTATGATTAATAAGGTAAGGGAAAGGAATTGATTTAAACTTTATAAATTCAAAAAAAGGGTCTTATGCTGGTAATTTAAACCTAACTCATATTCTACACCTCTGTCCTTTCCCTCGGGAAAGTTTCGGGAAAAAAACCTTGAAATTATTATTTTTCAATTCACATACCTAAAAATTAGAAATGATAGAGAATAAAATAATAGCTGATATGGTATTTTGCAAATATAGTTAAATGATTAAAACACCCTTATATTAGATTTGGAAGAAAAAAAAAAGCTATTAAACTTTTCATTGTTAGTACATTTCTTGTTATTAGTTGTTCAACATATGTCATTGCAAATTTACAATTTGTTAATAAATAACTTACCATTACCAATACATTTTTTATCATCTACTATTTAATATCACTTATTGTCAGTTCCCAATTTATTAATAATTTTTTGATATAAGGACATTTTAGTTATTTAACTATATTTGTAAAATACTATTTCATGCACCACTTTCTTCCCTGAGATTTTGATAGTTAAAATAGAAAAATTACACATTGGGACTAGGTTTCAAAAATTATTGTCAAAACCTATATTATTATTATTATTATTATTATTATTATTATTATTATTATTATTATTATTATCAAAACCTATACTAATGTTGCTATGGGTTTTTATTTGTAATTTTTCTATTTCAACGGTCTTTTTTTTTGACGATTTTCTCTATTATTATTAGGGAATATCACTTTTTCTTATCATCATCATCATCATCATCATCACTATTATTGTGGAAATATCACTTTTTCACCACCGAAACGTTAATAGATTGTCAGTATATGTCATTATAAATTTAAATTAAAACCAACGTTGGTGAAACTTTAAGTAGGAGAATTTAAGAGTACATATTTATTTTGGGTTGTTTAGAGTAGCTTTAGGATAAGTTATAATGTTATAATGTTATTGTACTGTTTGTCTCCTCCCTATTAGATCATATCATCTAGAATTAGGTTTCTTCAATATATATGAAAACAAAATTGTAGCTGTACACGAGTTTATTTATATGCAAAAAGCTTTCCTAATTGAACTTGGGAATGCTTGTATTTAGAACATCTGAGATCTTGCTCCTCTTTACTTGCTTTCTGTCGGATATATAATTTAGTGATGATTTCATATATGAACTCAGTCATTTACTTAGCTAACAAAATGAAAGGGACCTGCACACGAGTTCTTAAAGCTAAAAAGCATATAGATGAACGATTATTATATTATTTAAGACCAACATGTTCGGAATGTTCTAGAAATTCTATAACATTCCTTTTTTTTTTTTTTGGGCGTAACTTTACGGAGGAGTTAAGAGGGCTGGCAATCATTACAACCAAAAGCATGTTTCCTTTTTTTGGGGCAATCAAAACTTTATGCAATGGATTTTACCGGGTAGAGCTTTTCCCTTAAACTAAAACGCGTCCTTTCTCCTTGAAAACAGAGCCAAACAGAGCATGATCGAATGTCGTCATTTAGACCAACGGCGAAGGCGGAGGATGACCGAAGGTCGTCATATCATTGAGAAAACCAGATCCATTATCAGAAGATGAGCGAAATTGTCATACAAAACCTGACTCTATTTTTCTTGTTCTGCTTTTTATAAATTATTTAGTATTAGGAACAAAAATTCAATCTAATATAATTAGAGTGCTTGTTACCGGAAGAAGAACAGAAATTAAGAACACTAGATTACGAAACCCTGAAGTGTGTGTTAGTTGAGTTTGGATAGGAACGAAGAATGGTGAGCACACAAGTAAATGTGGTTATTTTGTGGCAAAAAGAAGGGAAGGTAGCGGTGCCAAAAAAAGATCCTGGTACTTCATATCAAATGCCCAAAGAACTTTGGAAGCGAGTATGGACATTGGTGGTCCCTCCCAAGATGCAACATTTCTTGTGGAGGGTCCCTAGTGGGGCAATAAACTAAAGTTGTCTTGTACCGAAGGAATTGTTCAAAAGATCCTATGTCCTATTTGTGGACCTGAGAATGAAACGATTGAACATATGCTATTTTTTGTGGTCCCTGGACTAACAAATGCTGGGTTGGTTGCAGCTTGGGAATTCGGATAGAAAGGATACATATTTCAAGAGGAGATAAATGATGTGTTGATTAAGAATGAGAATTTTTTATTATTTTCTTTGCCACATCATCATCATCATCATCATCTTCTTCTTTCTCGAAACACCGCCAACGTCGTCATTATCCTCGCCGAACTTAGCAATTCCCCATATTCAGTCTATGAACTTCCTCAAAGGTGTGCCCCGACAACCAGGAGTTTGTTGATGAAGTATAATACCCAGATCAAAAACTCTAGTCCATCAAGTTCCAAGCATTCTTCCGTTCTCGCTCTGAATCATCTTTGCAAGAGAAACAAAAATCGTTGATCCGGAAAGAAAGATGATAGTTCAAGCTGCCTCGCCTGAAGCATCTAAGTGTGGTAATAAACTTATTCAACAAAAAGTTAAATTGATCGGGTAGAGCAAACTCACTCCATATTGCATCTTAAGCTCCTATCACTCTATATCATTCTAGATCTGCTCCCCCCACCTTCTCTCTGAATCACTCGCCTTCTTCCACTCCCTATCCCTATAATATTTAATTTGCTGGCATAGTTCTTCACCAACAACTCTCTATTTTTGTCTCAAAGCTAAGTTGTGGGCTCTTAGGTTTGATTATTTTCATGTAGTATACAATCATCGTCATCTTATGATTTTTCTGGTTTTCTGCCGTTCAAATCCTGGGCATGCTATCTTTGCATTCTTGATTACAACAATAGCCATGGTGGTTCGAATGCACTTTCCCAACTCATCTCCTGCCGACAAACACTCTGCAAACGTGTGGATTTTCATCGTATGCTTGTTCTTATAGGGCTTCTCATCTTCCTATTACAAGATTCAAGTATCCACACCTCAAATAATGATACTACATCCGTTCTTTAATATAAAAGCTACTTAACTAATTTGAGTAGATTATGAAAACTAATTAAGTTAATTATTTGTAACAAAAAGATTTTTTTTCTAAATTATCGTTACTAATGAAGTGCATTAATTAGAATTTCCATTACTACAAGAGCTACTTAAAAATATATATAAATATAAGAGACAAAATGAATTGAGATCTTATATTTAAAATCAAAATAAAAATCAAACTAGCTCTTATATTGAAAATAGGAGGCACTGCTCGTTATTTCAAAATTTCATCTCACATTGCTATAACCTCAGGAAGCATGGTTTGTGTTGCACCAATATCAATGTTGGTTTCTAAACCTGTTTTAGTACTCATCATCATTATCTCCTTGATGTGGCTCCTCATATATTTTGCCCCGAACCCAGTAAACAAAATATGTAAGAAGTTAGGTTCATATGTGTCCCACATGTGCAAAGGAAGTGAGCATAACTATGGCAAAAGAGACAACTTGGAGGTTTGGACCACCTTCTCTCACGTTGTGCAAGAGTGGCCATTAATGTTGGAAACTTACAAGGAAATAAGAAAAGGCATATGTTGGGCAATCTGGGGAACTTGTAATATTGTGCTGCCAATAACCTTAATTATAGAAGTCTAATAGTGTGTAAGCATTGCTCTAACGAGAAGGTCACAGGTTTAATCCTATTTGTAATTTTAGGTCATTGGTATCTACCCGTGTAATTAAAAAAAAAAAAAGTTATTGTACAGACTTATTTCCTCCTATTAGATAATCATTTAGTTAAGGTTTTTTCAAGAAAGTTATAGCATTGCACCAGTCTATTTATATCGAAGGCTTTCTTTAGTATGTTTGGACATGCTTTTATTAACAACTCGTCTTCTATATATTGTTTTCACCTGAATGGCACGCAATTAAGTTGAATATAACTTAACCATGATTTCATATATATGAACTCATCAGTCTTTTACTTATTTTAATTAGCAAAATGAAAGGTACGTTGAAACTAAAATTCACACATGAAGAAATATTATATTCAAAACTCAAACATTTGTGCGTTATTGAAGAAAATGCAGGCAAATTATTAACCAAAAACATGTTTTTTTTTTGGGGTGCAACCTGATCACATAAACATTTATGTAATGTGGATTGTACCGCTTAGTGCTTTTCTTAGAAGATAAAAATTGGGAGGAGAAAAAATTGAAGAAGATAAAATATTAACGACCTCTTCTTTGAATGAAAACAAAAAAACAAAATAAAACATTGAGGAAAGAGAATGAACAAATGTTACAATGACAATAATATCCTTATATCTTGGTTTATTAAATCTTTTGTCATCATTTATAAGAAAACTATACAAAAATAAATATTATCAAAATATTTTCAAGTAAAAACATGTTTTTCATAAAAAGCCTCTTCCATGGATATAATTTGGCCGGTGTAAAGCTATAATTTTCTTTTCACATGTTGAAGAAACCTATTTCTAGATGATGATCAAATAGGGAGAGATAAGTATATAATATCTTTTTTTAAAAAAAAAAATCAGACAGGTAGATACTAATGGCCTAAAATTAAAAGTGGGATTAAATCTATGACTTTTTACTTAGAGCAAAGCTTACATGCCATTAGACTGTACAATTATTTTATAAAGTGATTAGCGGTATAACATTACAAGCTCTCAGTTTGCCCAACCTACGCTTTTTCTTATTTCCTTATAGAAGTTCGATCATATAATGATCACTTACAGAACTTGAGAATGGTCTAAACTTCTAGGTTGTCTGTTGGGTCATGGTTAAGCTCAATTTCTTTGCACATGTTGTACACATATGAACCTATCTTCTTACATATTTCAGTTACTGTGTCTGGGGCAAAATATATGAAGAGCCACATTAAATAGATAATGATAATGAGTGCTAAAACAGGTATAGAAACCAACACTGATATTAATGCAACACAAGCCATACTTACTGAGGTTACAGCTAGGTGAGATGAGGGTTTGAAATAAGTGGCATCGTCATTTGAGGTGGAGACGTGAGACTTGTATTAGGCGGATGAAGAAGCCATAAAAAAACAAGCATACCATAAAAATCCACAGGTTTGCACAGTGTTTGTCAGGAGGAGATGAGTAAGGGAAGTGCATTTGAACCGCCATGGCTATCGTTGTAATCAAGAGTACAAAGGTAGCTTGTCCAGGAATCAAACCCACGAGCCCACAGGTTTGCTTTGAGACAAGAACATAGTGTTGTTGGCCTATCAGCAAATATTATAGGGATAGGCAATTAAAGTGGAAGAAGGCCAGTGATTCTAAAAGAACGTGGGGGGAGCAGATATAGAAATAGAATGACATAGAGGGATTGGAAGTGAAAGAAGCTTGAAGATGCAATATGGAGTCGGTAGATGAGAGATGAAAAAGGAGAAAGCTAAGTATGTGATTCAGAGAGAGAAGGCGTATTAACCTCACTGGCTCAGCCATGCATGTTGCGAGAAAGAGGGAGAGAGAAGGAGGAAGATATAATGTTGAGATTTCAAGACACTTAAACATGAGAAAAGCATTTGACGAGACTTAAAAGTAGAGATCTAAAAGAGCACGAGACTTTTGATTTCCATTAGCATGCACCCAAATAGATGGAATACGTGGAAGAAAAGCAACATCAAGAACCGCATGAGAGACTTAATAATGATTTGATATGTTTAATATTATTAACAAATTAATTTGCAAGTGTTCTTTATCTCAATTTTTAACCACTTCACTACAATTTATTTTGTTGGAAATAAGTCTTTAAGGTCTAATTCGTTATAAACATTTATCTTTGAACGTAAAACTCATTACTTTTAATTTATAGAATTTCATAGGCTTTATGAAATTTCCTTTGTTTTCTTTGATATCATTTTAACGCCTATGCATTCCTATAAATGACATTTCATAAAGATTATAAATTAAAATTATCGTAACAAATTATTAGGGTCTAATTAATTCAAAAAAAAGTAAATTATAAGAATCTGATTCAAAATTGAAATAAATTATAAGGATTTATAAATTATTTTCCTTATTAAAAAAGTATGCAAAATGGAAGACATCATCTCTTAGATATCCTAAGCATGTGACGGAAAACCCAGTATATAATTTTTAAGACTAACCAATTCTTTGTTCTCCTTCCCTCTCCCAATTTAATCGTATAATTTGTCCGAATTTGAGTTCACCAAAGTCATCAGTCCCGCATCTCACAAGAGCCAATATTGGTGCAACTTTTTAAGTGAAAATATAACACTGAAAAAATAATAATGATTTTCCATGCAAGACAGCATTTAAAACCTTTAATTATTTTTCATTGGGTAAACGCACAAATTTACCCCAGAAGCTTTATTCAGAAATACTAGATATCCAGAAGAGTTTTTAAGTGCAGATTTATCCTGTATATTTAAAATTATAGCAATTTTTTTAATTCTATCATTAAAAAACTAATATAAATTATTAAAATTGTGGTACTAATAATTAACATTTTTAATAACAAAAGACAATATTACTAGGATTTTAAATTTTTGGGACAATTCGCACATCTACCTTTTCATATGACCATATCTCTTTGATGTGATATCCTTTCATATCAATGTTATTTAATTTCACATCTAGAATCGTTCATGAAAGATTTTAAAGTCAGAGAAAAAGATACCCTCATAAATTCACCGTCATTCTCTCATTACTATTTACATTTTTAGCTTAACGTGCAAGAAGGAAATCAACTTTATAACAATAAATAAATATTTTCATTTTTAAATTTAATTTTATTTATGATTTTATTGCAGAATGCCTCTATTTATTATTATTATTATTATTTATTGCATTATTCATCGAAACGAAACTTTGTGTCTCAGTTTAAAATGTAGGGGATTAGTTCAAAAAATGGACAGAGGGAAGATCTAAGACCATTTAAAGATCTAAGACTATTTAATTTTGTGGGATTATCGCAAGGTCAATTATCTCCCAGGTGAAAGTAAAAAGAGAGAAAAAGTGAAAAACGGAGGTTGGGGTCCACTCAGCGGCTACTTCCCTCAGGGTCCCAATATGGAGTCTGCCCTGCTAATCGAAACGGCAATAATGAAACTGAGGTCTCATTAAAGACAAAATATTGTAAAAAAAAAATCTCTTCAAACTTGATACTCATAAGTCTCATAGGAATCTGATTGGAATAAAGAGAAAGATGAAAATACTATATTGTCCCTGTCAAAAAAAGATGATATATTTTAAACCCTTTTCCCTTTTTCGCCTGTTCCACCCTCCTCCCAAAATCGCGAGATCAGTCCTCTCAAAATCATCCACTCATCAAAAGCAACGTACCTCAAAGCCTTCAGTATTGCCATTATCGTTGAAGATTGCCTAAGTTATTACCAACGTTGAAGCTATTCATTGTCAGAGCATTGTCGACAGCATCCCTGTGTTCATCCGTGTTGTTTGTTTATGGTAATTTATTCTTCCTCTTACTTTGCAAAGTTAAAATGTTCCATCTGATTTGTTCATTCAAGTTCGATTATATCTATCAGGTATGCATTATAAATATTAGATCCTGTTCTTTTTTCTAAATTGATTAAAATAAGGTTTGAACATGGCTTCCAAAACCAGAGTTCACCTTTCAATTTTTGATTTAATAATCTCAGCTAGATTTCTGACCTTTGTCGGATTGGATTATTCCAATGATTCTTTTTAATGATATTTATCCAGACAACTGTGGTTGAAGAAATAAAGGCGTGCTGACTATTCTAGATGTCTCAATAGGGAGTACTAATGTTAAATTCTAATGACTTTGAATACATAATACTTGTGCACGAAATTATTTAGACTAACTCGAGTGAATTTTGAAGCTTAAATAAAGACCAAGTAAGTTTTATATTGATTGAACCAGAACTTGAAATTCGTGAACGTTAAAGGGTTAATGTCCTCAAGCCTTTAAATTAAATCCTAATATACATAAACATTAGAACAAGTGAAGTTTTGGTCTCGATTTTATTTTATTAAATTTTTGGATTTCTGACCCATAACTATATCTCAAATGTGTGTTAATGATTAGCCAGTCATATCAAGAACAGACAGTGGTATAGAGAATTTTTTTATAGAAGAGTCTTCAATTGCACATAATAAATCATCAGCATCTTTCTGTTGGACGTATTCTAAGTCATTGAGACTCGCCACATTCATGCTTGATCTTTCCTTATGATTCTTTCTGAGACATAGTTCTGTTACTTGGAGCAGCCATTGAAGTTGGCCTTCTTTGTTGGAGTTGCTGATTTTAGTATTCACCAGCTCGACGTACTTCTTCCCTCCTAGAAGATGCTTTGCTTGGAAAAACAAAAGAAATGAGAAGAAAATTAAAAAGGGGCGATGCAAATATGTAAAAAATTTGGTAAGAAGGTAAAAAAAAAAAATCAAAATTCTCAAACCATATAATATGTTGAGTAAATCAGTCCATCCAAGTATGTTATGAAATATATATGTATTATATTGATACTTAGTTTCTTTTACAGGATGATATTAACGATACTATTGGGGAGTAAAATAATACAATTACCTGAATATACAGCACGAGTGCTTGGAGAGGGGGAAACTATAGGCTTAGATAGATATATACTCCTTTGGAGTGGTTCTTTTAGAACTGATCACTGGCGGGAGTGCTATAAATATATACTCCTCTGTCCTATTTCACCATGATAATTGCTTGGAATGTGACTCTTTGTTTTTTTTTCTTTCAATAGGAACTATTGTTTTTCATGTAGGCTTTGCTTTGGGAAGATTTTTATTTATGCATCTGTAATTTTTGTTAATACTTCTGAGGTGCACAAATATTTTTAGTTTTGAAAGGGCTCAACCCTGTCACCAGACAAAGCTTAGCTTTTATTGGTTTTTATTGGTTTTTACGGTGTTTTATTGGTTTTTATATGTCCAGACTCGAGATGTGAATTTTGCTATGTGAATGAAGATTAGAATAGTGAGTTTAGCACCTACTGAACCAAAGTATCTCAAATTGTGTTTATACTACATAATATTCCATATCTTTTTCTCTTGTGCAGGAGGCCCACCATAGTAAAGTAGAGGAAATTCTTACAATTGATATCAAGTCAAGTTGGAAGGAAGGGAAATGAATTAGAGCCAGGAAAACAGGTTGAGCCTATCAGGCCAGCCCGTTTAGGTTCTAAAATTGTGAGGGCCGGGTTTGAAATTTTCTTCTTCAAATGAAAAACAAGTTTAAAAGGGTCAGTCCTATAGGGCGAGGGCCTTTAGGATTTTAGATTCATTGTATATTTAAGATTCTATTTTTATCCACCCAAATCGTTGGTTGACCCTTAAGTTTTGACTTTAATTTTTTTTGAACCAAAATGCTTCTTATTAACTTAATAATTATTTAGACATTTATATTTTTCAAAAAATTTTTTTTATAAAATCAAAAATAATTCTAATACATATATTTTTAAAATTTCTAATATATTATAAAATTTATTAATTTTCATTTAAATCATAAAATTCTATAATTCTATTTTTTTTATCACATTCATTAGAAATTATTTACCGTGATTTCTTCTTAATTATAAAAATATATTTCAAATACATAGTTTTTGTTTATCATATTATTTAAACAACATAAATTTGAAATATTTTATAAATTATTTAAATTTATAATTTTAAAAATTTTAAACACATCTTTGTTGCAAAAATTTATAAATATTTTTAGTTAAGTATATACATTTATTTTAAAATAGTTAAATTTTTTAATCAAGTCTTTTATGTTTACTTAACCAAATGAAATTCATATGATTATAAAAATATAATTCAAGAATTTATTAGAATGTGAGGTAAAATAGTAAATGAAATTTATTTTAATATAGATTTTAGTAAAAAGTAATATTTTTAGAATGTTTTAGAATATTCCTAACCATGTTAACTGATTGAATTAAACTGTATGTTTTTAAAATAAAAAGAATGTCTATGCAATTGATGCAAGCTATAAGGGTAGTCAGAGTATTTTACTAAATATTTTAGGGTATTATGTGTGCTAAAACTTAATTAATTTGGGATACTGAATACTACTAGAAAATATTTCAGAGTAGTAGATCCATAAAAAATTTAGTGAGATATTGAGCGCTACTGAAAAAAAATTTAAAGTATCAAATTTAGAAAACTGAGTAATAATGAGAGGAAAAAAAATTCAGAGCAATCAATTTAACCAAAATAAAAAATTCGTAAAAAACATAAAACATTAAAAAAAAAAAAAGAGTAAATGGTTCATCTCCAAACGCTGTCGCTTGGGAGATGAGCAGGAATGAGGAGGGAGTGTGGATTCCCTAGTATGGTGACTGATCTAAAAGCTGTTAATATATATGCTGCATCATCGTGCTATTAAAAATTAAAAATAAATCTGATCAATAATATAAAATTAATGAATACTTTTAAGGGAAAATTCTAATTAAATCCAACTGAAATACCTAAATCTAAATTAAGATCTATATTGTTAACAAATTCCTAATCAAGCTATGAGGTTTCATTAGGGATTTATAAATGTTGTTAAATGACCATAATGCCGTCTTTAATTAAAAATAAAAATTGATTAGTTTGCCCCTCCTAAGCGTTTCCTCATCATTTATGATTATTTTTAAGACTAAAAAACATAAGTATTTTTATAGCGTTTAAAATTTATATATATATAACTAAAACCTTCAAAGATATTTTAATCAAACATTTTAAATTGCATTATAAGTATCCTTTAGCTAAATATTTTGTACTTTTAGGTTGTAAATATTTATTTTAAAATATCTTAATTACAAAAAATATTTATTATTAAGTTGTTGTAAATTACATTTTTGGGTAGGAAACCAATGTCTGCGTAAGTAAATAAAACTAACGTAAATTATAAGGACATAATATTAAATATTTTTTGTAATTAAAATATTTTGAGATCTTAAAATAAGTATTTACAAGCAGAAAATAAAAAAAAAATTATTTCAAGGTTATTTATGTTGTAATTTAAAATGTTTTATTAGAATATCTCTTAAGTTTTTAGTTATATATACAAATTTTAAACATTATAAAATTATTTATTTGTTTTTTGGCCCTAAAAATAATCATAAGAGATGAAGATTAGTTGAGAAGAGTAAAATAACTAATTTTTCTTTTTAATTAAAGAAGGACATCTTAGTCATCTAACAAAATTCAAAACTTCTAAATTAGACCTCATGGCTTGATTAAGAATTTGTTAAAAGTATAAGCTCTTAATATATATATGCCACATTATCATGCTATTAAAAATTAAAAATAAATCTGATCAATACTATAAAATTAATGAATAGTATAAGCCTTAATTTGGAGTGAAACACCTAATTTTTAGACCTACTCATTTTAATTGTAGAGTTTATTGGGAGTAGTAAATTGAGCAAGATAGCTCCACAAAAGGCAGCAAAACTCTGTTATCAACAATTTTAATTAAAAATTAAAAAATCTAAAAAACTTGATATGGTTTTGCCACCCTTTTATAACTCTATCTGACTCAATTTATATCAAAAATTGGATAAAGATAAATCTTCCTGTTAAATATATCTGTAAAATTGTACATAAATATCTGACAATAAAGTGTTTTCATTCCTTATACTCTTATAGTCATCTGAATCAGTCTGGATTTTTCATAAATGAAGCTGGTGCAAAAAACTGAATATTCCATGCTAAAAAAATCTTAAAAAATAGTTTAAGACCAGTAAAAAAATTTACACTACGATTAAATTTTATTTTTAATTTTTAATAACATAATGATGTGGCATATTGTGAGACTTTAGATTAATCTTAATGGCTACAATTTAGACACTAGTAAGGGACGATTAGGGAGGGGTGGGGACATGACAATAAACATAGAGGCAAAGTTTTTGTTTCTTTTGTTAATAATTACACATTAAGTAAATCTTATCTCACTCCCTCTTATTCATATCGTAAGATGCCTCCCTCCACCACATTTGCAATAAAGAGAAAATGGTTAAATTATTAATTTTGTTCGAAAACGGAAAATTAGTTTTAAATTTATCCATGTTTAAAAACCATCAATTATATCAAGCAAAAAGAAAAAACTAAAAAATGATAGAAAAATACTTGTTAAATTTTAAAATAGTAAACAGGTGATTTTGATTTCTCAAAACCATTATAAGAGCAGTCAAAATCATCATAAAAGCAGTCTGTATAATCTATTTATAAGTTTCAAATTTAGAAAGTATATGGTTCATTTTATGAGCTTCAATTTGAATTTATTTCAACATTAATGCTTTTTTAAAAACTTATTTTTAATTATTTATTCTCTCTTCTTTAACATGGTCTCTCTCATTATACTTCCGTATACGTTCTTTTTCTCAATTACTGCCTCTCTCCACTTAGCTTCATTATAAATAAAGGCATATTTGGAAAAAATATATTCTTACATATTTATTATTTTTAACTAAATTTTTATTATATACAAATTAGTTATTTGAAGTTGATAATAAGTTTTGTAGGGGTAATTGGTTATCTAAAGTTAATATTGGTGCAATTGCCATACTTAAAGTCCAAAAATATATTTCTTACATATTTATTATTTTTAACTAACTTTTTTATTATATTTAAATTAGTTATTTGAAGTTGATAATAAGTTTCATAGGGTAATTGGTTATCTAAAGTTAATATTGGTCCAATTGTCATATTTAAACTCCAAAAATGGTAGCAATGCAGCCTGTGGGAGGTTACAATTTCAAACCCAACGTTGACATTTTTGTGTGCGTGTGTGTTTAAATTGTATTAAATAAAAAAAACAATGCTCAAATTAAATAAAATTGCAGCCAATAGAAATATGTATGTTAAGTTAAAAGAAGAAAAAGGAAAATCCCACTAATGCTTGGTTTCTCTACACTTGAACCCGCATGCGAGAATAATAGTAAAGATGGCTAGTTTGCCTTCATAGAAGCTTCATAGAAACTACGTATCTACTTGTTAGCCAAAGCCCTTGATAGAAGCTTCATAGAAACTTCAAATCTACTTGTTAGTCAAAGCCCTCTGTAATAGTATCATCTAAATTTGATCTATTAGTGTCCAAATAAAAATATCATTAATATATTACCATATATCTCCGCTTCTAAATATAGGAGTTAGCTAAAGCATTAGATTTGATCATAAATATAATACCTCAATTCATTTTTTCTTTTAAATTTATGAAGTTTTCTCCAAAATATCGCTGTTGATTGTAAGAAATTTTTACCAATGGATAGTTCCAATATACATGGTTAAATAGGATAATTTAGGGAGGTTGATAGATATTTGTTAAAAATAACCAATTTACTTATTTTTATAATCTCTCTAAATTAGTTATCTAGGTCTTATATTAAGGATCATTAGAGGTAATATTAAATTATCAATTACTCTAATAAGTATTTCACTAGGAATGTCAAAAATAAAGATATTTTTTTGACTAAATTTTTTAGACTGGAAAGAGAAGGATTGTGATGGCAAAAAAAAAAAAAAACACAACAACAACATAGAAAAGAGTTGGAAATAATTTTAAAATAAAAAGACTAAATTGTCTCTCACTTTTGAGCTAGAAAAAGAATTGCACATAGGGGCATTTTTGACTTTTTGTTTTTGATGCCACGCTGTACAGCAACCTTGTCTTTGAAGGAGGAAAAAGAGTGATCCGCACTTCCACTCTCACCGTTTCCGCCCCGGAACCAAAAAAACTCTAACTTTTGTTTACGCCGCAAAAAGACGAATTTCTACAACCATGTATCATGGTTGTAGAAATTCGTCTTTTTGCGGCGTAAACAAAAGTTAGAGTTTTTTTGGGGCGGAAACGGTGAGAGTGGAAGTGCGGATCACTCTTTTTCCTTCAATTATTCCACACTCTTCTCAATGTGGGACCTCTTGGCTTTATTGCAACCAAGCAGCCTCCCCATCTCCAAGCACCAAACCAAACCCCACAGCCTTTCTCTTTGCATATAAACTGCCACCGATCACTACTATCTTCACACTTTCATCAATACACAAAACTAGCAAAGAAAAAGAAAAACTGTCCGTCCGAGTCCCGGAGGAAGGTAGATAGGTAATTAAGTTGCAGGAGCAATGGCGATGAAGAAGAAGATGGGTGTGATCAGTCTGATGGTGATGGTGGCGCTGATCCTTGCCACGGCGGAACTGCCTCACAAGGCCGAGGCGGTGACTTGCAGGCAGGCGGCTCTGAGTCCATGCATCGGAACGATAACGTCTTCGTCTCCGCCGTCGAGCCAGTGCTGCCAGAAGCTGAAGGAGCAGAAGCTATGTCTGCGTGGGCACCTCAATAACCCTAGTCTGAGGCAGCATATTAACTCTCCTGGGGCCAAGAAGGTTGCTTCTACCCCAAGAAGGTTTGTTTGCTTTCTCTCTCTCAGTTATATGCTTCTTCACCATCAACACTCTGTTTTTCTCAAAGCACAGTTTGCTGTTTTTTTGCAGTTCAGAGCCCTGGCATGGTACCTTTGTATTCTTAATAACAGCGATAGGCATGGTGGTTCAAATGCACTTTCACCACTCATCTCCCGTCAACGAGCACTCCGCAAAGGTGTGGATCTTCATAGGATGCTTGTTCCTTTTTGCCTTTTCATCTGCCTACTACAAGTCTCACTCCTCCAACTCAAATACTGATTCCCCATATCTCAAGCTCTCATCCCACATAGCTGTAATCTCAGGAGGCATGGCTTGTGCTGTCTTAATATCTGTGTTGGTTTCTAAACCTGTTATACCGCTCATCATCATTATATACTTCATGTGCCTCGTCATATATTTTGCCCCAAACCCAGTCACTGAAATATGCAAGAAGATAGGTTCATATGTGTATGACATTTGCAAAGGAATTAAGCATAACCATGACCCAAGAGACGACATACAAGTTTAGACCGACAGGTTTAGAGGCTTCTCAGACTGATAAGTTATAATGTTATTGTACTGTTTGTATCCCCACTATTAGATCACCATCTAGAATTAGGTTTCTTCAACATATACGAAAAGAAAATTGTAGCTTTACACGAGTCTATTTATATGGAAAAGGCTTTCCTGATTGTACCTGGGGATGCTTGTATTTAGAACACCTGAGATCTTACTCCTCTTTACTTGCTTTCTCTTGGATATATAATTTAGGGATGATTTCATATATGAACTGAGTCATTTACTTAGCTAACAAAATATATGAGGAGGTATGTAATTGTGTTTTCAAATGAATTGAAGTAAATTCCAGATTGGTGATTAATATGGATCATACTTCAGTATATTTGATATGCTGGTTATTAATTTTGTTTGTTGTTTGTTTTTTGGGGGATTTTTTTGTGAGCTGTAAGATCGGTTGTAACTTAGGATTTTACCAGAGTTTTTCTTTTCTGTTCTTTTTCTGGCTTCTTGGTGTTTGTATCCAATTTTGTTTTATAATTAATAAAAGTTGACTTCTTTTTTACCCAAAAAAAAAATCTAATATACAATTAGTTGCCGATGCTAAAGTTTGCGAATATCTAAGTGAGGTGAAGGCATTTTTTTAATTAATATTCAATTAAAAAAACAGCAAACTTGTATCCAATTAGTATCCCCCCACCCACACGCAATTGACTAATTTTACGAGTTAAAGATAAAGCATTGGCTGTGTTGGGGGCAAAAAAAAAAAACTAGATGAGGCCGCGTCTTAGAAGTCCTAATCAAGCAATAACGACAACCAATCCTTTGTTCTCTTCCAGCGAGAAGTGGCCAAAAAGGCCTAGTAAAACTTTGAGTTTGTTTAGTTTCTTGTTTTGAAAATAATTTTTTGTTTTTTAAAAAAAACAATAATATGTTTTAAAAAACTGAAAAACTAAAATAACTTTTACATGTCTTTTCGTTTTTGTTTTTGTGTTTTTTATTTTTTTGTTATGAAAAATTTGAGAAATTTTCTTTTCTTCTCCTCTACTACCTACTACTTATCACTACCGATGATAACTACCATTTGTCAAAGTATAATTTCTTATATTTTTTAAATGTGATTTTTAAAAATTTATTTTCCAAACCAAGTTTTTTGTTTTTGTTTTCCAAAAGTTGTTCTTAAAAATAATTGTATAAAATTATTTTAAAAATAAGAAAACAAAGAACAAAAACAAACAGGTACTTTGTCTCTCATAGTGTAGGGGCAAAAGAGAAATGTAAGAGAATTAGTTGTGTATGAATTATCCCGTTGTCGTATATTCACATAAGAAACGCTAACATTTTGATGAGATAGTTATTAATTTATCGCATTAAATCTGTTAGCAATCGTCAATTAATTTGTTTTCTTTATGAGAAGCTAATTATAATTTTGTAAGATTAAATCTGTTAGTAAGTGAAATTGTAATCAAATCCACTTACACTAAAATTATGCGTAACACGTGATATTATGATCAAAACTAAATTTTGTTGATGATTGATATATAAATGCATGAGCAAACTTTTTACAGTGAGAATCAAAACATTCATCTATTGGTATATAAACTAGACAGAAGACATTACTCATTAATTAAAATCGTGCTTTAATTTAATTTTTCTCAAATGTTAGACGAATTAATATGCCGAAACTTGATCTTGATCATTCAAATTCAGGTATAAAACAAAAGGGCACCAAAAATTAATCTGACTATAATATTTGACATTTTATTTACATGTTATGTGGATCTCGGACTCATCCAGAAGAGACCTTGAGGAAGAAAGAGAGAGAACAAGTGGGAGAACAAGTTTTTTTTTCCTTTTTCTTAATAAAAATAACATTATCTCATATCTTTAATATAAGAGTTAGTTTAACTTATAATTTGATTCTAAATATAAAAGTCTAATCTATTTTGTTTCTCATATATATCGATTTTTTTTCAAAATAGTCATTGTAGTAGCTGTACATGTTAAAAATTCTATCAAATAGTAATTATAACTAATATACATGATTAGTAAGAGTATTCTAAAAAAAATAATATCTAATTATTACAAATAACTGGTTTAACAAACTATCTTAATCTACTCAAATTAACTATCTAATTTTCATACAAGGAGAAGAGGAAATAATAAATTATGAGGGTATCAGATTCAGATGCGAGTCCCGCCGTCATAAATAGGAAGTTCGCCTTTCAAGAGGGTTTACTATCAGATGCAATAGTACAGAATACAGATGGTCAGAGGAAATATCGAAACGCGGCGTTTCAAGACAAAAGTTGGCTGTGCGTGGATATGTGCCACCAATTAATAGTAAACTGAAATGAAAATCTCTGAAATCCCAATAATCACCAGTTAAAGATGGTCAAGGAAAAATCAGCTGTATCATTGACCACAGATTAGGTGTCTCACAATTAAAATATTTGAAATTACATTTTTTTTGGCCAAATATTTGAAATTACATGTAAAAAGTGGTTTATATATACACACGTACACACGCACTGTGGAGTCAATTGGAGCATTAACAAAGTTTTCAGCCAAAATATTCAAAGCCATTTTTTATATTCACACATGCTTTAATCTTTTTTTTTTATTTAAAAATGATATCTTTTATCTCGACATAAATTAAAACTCAATTCTAACTTTTAATAAAGACATCTCTTCTACGCGCACATTCAAACATAAAACTTTATTCTTAAATAGTCATTGATCTTTTTATTAATGTTCTGTTTGAATGGAAAGAAAATTTAGGAGGAAAGAAAATGGAAGATGAAATTTAAGAAATAATGTTATCACCCTACCTATTTTGATGAAGGAGTAAAAGAAAATGGGCAAATGTCATGACGATGACAATAATATCCTTATAACTAGATTTATTATATTTCATGTGGTTTATAACAAAACTATACAAAAATAAATATTATCCATCACGTAAAAATATTTGAAGATGATATATTTTCATATTTGTATATTTTAAAATCAAATAATTTTTTATGTTTAAAAACACATTTTGAGGATCAAATAATAAATTGAAAGAAAACAAACTCAAAGATGTGTGTTTAAAATATAGTTTTCATATTTGTATAAGTTTAAAAATAAATTGAAAGAAATGACTTTTTCCATATTTGTGAAGGTCACTAAATAAATTGGTTGGAAGGAGAAAACGACATGAATAAAGAAGCTTGGTGAAAGAATATTTTTTGCCAACATCTTTTCATATTTATAAAGAAAAGTTGAGAGAAAATGTGGTGGGTTTCACCCACAGTTCCCCTCTTCTTTTTCCTTACTCTGACTTTTATTCCCTTCTCTCAACAAGAGAAAACTCCATAATCCTCCCATATTTTGATTTCTTTTCTTATGCTTCCTTTCCTCTCAACTTTTTCTCCAATCCAAACACGAGATAATCCATTTGTTTCAATTTTGAAAAAAAATAGTAAGTCATTTTCAGATGTTTTAGAAATTTATAAAAGGTAATTTATTGTGCAGGGATTTTATAAAAAGCAGAAATTATTGTGTTTATTAGTAATTTTAAGATATTAGATATGATATCCTTGGGGATTTTTGTTCATAAAAAATTTATTATTAATTATTTTTATATTTTATGATATCTTTGTGTATCTCCACATATATTGTTATAAGGTTCTCTTATAATTTGTTCTTCTTTCAAATTTCGATTATTTTTAAAAGTTTAACAAATATGATAAAAATGCATAAGTATCAAATTAAAAATTCAAAAAAGGTATAAGTACCTCCAAATATTTTTTTTTATAATATGCTTACAAGTCCATTATTCCATTGACCACAGAAGATGGAGTCGGAGGGAGCGTGGCTTGTGTTGCATTAACATCAGCGTTGCTCTCTAAACATGTTTTAGCACTCACCCTCTTCTTCGTGTGCCTGCTCATGTACTTTTCCCCCAGTGCAGTAACCGAAATCTGTAAGCAGGTGGGTTCACAAGTGTACGATGTGTGCAAGGGAAACTGAGCATTATCCGATGACTACACTGCAAACACCATGGAATTCGACATAAGGAAGGAGAGGGGAAAAAAACCACAAAGCAAGCTTGGGCATAGGAAAAAAAAATAGTACTCATCTGGTCATTAATATAAGACCTAATTATTGAGTTGATTTTTATTTTAAATATAAGATCTATTTCTCATATTTATTATTTTTTCCTAAATTACATTTATGGATACTCTCTCAACCATAATAAGTATAAGAGGGAGAGGGGATATTAAAGAAAATGATTATGGTGTTTTAGAAAAAATGTCATATTTCTTATAATCAACTAACTTACCTAACTTCCTTAATCTAATCAAATTAGTTAAATAGGTCTTATATTAAGGACCGGAGGAGTACTATCTCATATCCTAATTATAAGATCTTGTTTGTAGACTATAAAGAAAATCTTATAATTAGGACTGGATTAAGATATTTTTAGTAAAATCCAGTATTTTAAAATAATTTTTGATACACTTAACACCTTAATATATTTTTTTAAGTAGAATCCAATGTTTTAAAATAATTTTTGGTGTACTCAGTACTTGAAAATATTTTTTTCAGTGGCAACTAATATCTTAAAGTAATTAATTTTTAGTTAAAATATGTTGGGAGGAGCATTTAGTTAATATATCCTAAGTTTAAGGTGCTCGTTGCTACTGAGAAAAATAATTTAAAATACTATGTGCTACTAAAAAAATATTTTAATGTGTTAAGTATATCAAAAATTATTTTAGAACATTGGGAGGCTATTAGAAAAATATTTTTAAGTGTTGAGTGTACAAAAATTATTTTAAAATACCGGTTGGTTCTCAAAGGTGGTGAGCGTACCCATGTTACAGGTTCGGAGTATTCTCAAACTAAGCTAGTTAGTTATAATTGTAATCGTATTGTACATATATATAGATAAGGAAAATTTTTTTAAAAAACACTTAAATAACTCAAATTCTTATTTAGATTATTAAATTTGTCAAATTTTTAGTTAGGTCTCATGAACCCAAAAAGAATTTTAAAATTTTATGATGTGATTCTAATGCTCATTTCATTAGAAACCTAGATGGATAAAAATTTTATATCATTCCCACGTTGCGTAAAATCTCTAAGCGAGGAAACCTAGTGTTTATTATTACATAGTCAGAAAATCGATCAAGTAGGTAACTGTGAGTTAGTTTTTATATTAAATCTTTCTCTTTTAATCTTGATAGTTTTATCCAGACAGAAAGTTATTAATTTAAAATTAAAACATATTAACTGCAAAATGAAATATATTAATTTTCAAGGTTATATTATAATAAAGTTTATTTAATGACTTATTACAACGATGTTATGGAGACAAAAAAGTTATTTATTAAAACTTGAAACATATTTAAATGTGAAATAGAATATGTTAATTTTTAAGGCTGTATTGTGGTTGAGTTTTATTCAAAGATTTATTACAAGAATATTATAGAGATAAAAATTTGGAATTAAAACGTGTAAATTATGAAATGAAATATGTTAATTGTCAAAGTTGCGTTATGATCAAATTTTATTTAAAAACTTACTGCAACTATATGTTAGAGACATAAAACTATAAGTTTATAACTAAAGTTTATTAACTACATAAGTGAACTTATTTATCTTCAAGCTTATATTGTAATCAAATTTTTTTCAAAGATTTACACAAGTGTGTTTTGAAAAAAAAATTGTTACTTTAAAATTGAAATGTCTCTTAGCAAAGTCACATGCTTCTTCCTCCTTAGCGTTGAAACAATATAATACCAAATACGACTATACTACTTGATACTTTTTATTTTTTATTTGTATCTTTTTTTTTTAATATTTTATTTTTAATTCTGCTCTTATTAACTATAGTAAAAGTAAAAAGAGTGGAAATTGGTGAGAAAAAATATATTAGTATTTAATGCTTTTCTTAATAGGAGTAAAAGTAAAAACTTTACTTCTATGATCCTATTTATAGGTCATTTTCAACATGTTGCACATACATCAAGAAAACCTTTAAATTTTATTAACTCTCATTTAAAATTCAATAATTTTTCAACTTAATCCCTCTTTAATATATATTATAACTTATGTAAATAAGGTCAATACAGTAATAAATGAAGAGCAAAATACGACTATACTACTTGATACTTTTTATTTTTTACTTGTATCTTTTTTTTTAATATTTTATTTTTAATTCTGCTCTTATTAACTATAGTAAAAGTAAAAAGAGTGAAAATTGGTGAGAAAAAAATATATTAGTATTTAATGCTTTTCTTAATAGGAGTAAAAGTAAAAACTTTACTTCTGTGGTCCTGTTTATAGGTCATTTTCAACATGTTTCATATACATCAAGAAAACTTTTAAATTTTATTAACTCTCATTTAAAATTCAATAATTTTTCAACTTAATCCCTCTTTAATATACGTTATAACTTATGTAAATAAGGTCAATACAGTAATAAATGAAGAGCAAAATTATATAACAATATAAAAAATTTCTCTCAATGTCTTATAAATAGGATCAAAAAAATATTTTTCCTCTCTATCCTATAAATAGGGTCAGAAAAGTATCTATTTAATACTCTTCTTGATATATGTGAAACTCTTACACAGAATAAATAATAAAGATCAAAGTGGTGCTTGTTGCTAACCAAAAGTAATTTCACGCCCTCATGAGGGCACAGGTTTCTTCCTCCTAACAAGCAAAAGTTCTCAAATTTTTTAAGATAAAAGCTCTTCTCTCTTTCTCCCTCCCTCCCTCCCTCCCTCTCTCCCTCTCCCTCTCCCTCTCTCTCTCTCTCTCTGTGTGTAATGCAAAGCTCTAAAAAATTGAAAAAAGATATGCCATTTTATTCTTTAACTTTAGCGTGATTTAAAATAAATCATAATTGTACTTTGTTTCTCTACGATAGACTTAGGATCTTCAATTAGTGGTTATTTTTTTGAAAATTAATTATTTTACAATAAAATGTGTCAGATTATGAGATGAGGGTAAATCAAAAGAAATCGCCATTTTACTCAAAAAAATAAATCACCATTAAGTGGTTTTTGGAAGGTGGGGTTCTCCTTTTCCGTTCCAGCGCGGGCCCAAGAGAATGAACAGTATGCATTGGAAATTTGGCACGTGGGACGCTAGTGGGGTTAGTTTTGAATAATAATTATTTTTTTTAAAAACATAAGTATCGTCCTATTAGGGATAATCCTATTCAAAGTATTATTGAGTACCAAATGCAAGCACATTTCCCAGCAGGAATTCTAATCTTGATTTGTCATGTTGTGAAAGACTAGCCTCTTCTGCTAAACTTAATCCCTGTTAGTAATTTTAAATAATTATTATGGTGATGAGAATCATTGTGATTAAGGAGGTGTTTGGATTGGATGGAAACCAAACTATGATTTCAGAAATGATTTTATAGTATACGAAGTAAATATGTTGAGGAGTTTATCTCGATTTGTGAAAAAGTTCTTTTAAAAAGCACTTCTCCTAATTCTCAAACACTCCCTAAAATTCAGTCAAGACTTTAGGATTGGATGTGATCTAAAATGATGTTATGTCGAGTTTTCTTTTTTTTTTAATACAATTATTTTTGAGTTTTCCTTACTTGCTTTGTAATGAGTTTTGAAAACCGAACTTTGAATTTGCCAAGGCAATGGGATCAAAGATTAGTGAGTTAAATTGGAGTCAATCTATGAATCAAATTGATGAGAAATAAAAAATAAAAAAATTAATTTAAATTTTCATCATGCCATTCAAAATACTAAATATTAATTTAATATTACTTTCGGTCTTTAATATAAAAGATAGTTTGACTTTCAATTTAGTTCTAAATATAATACTCTACTCCATTGTATCTTTCATATTTATCTATTTCTTTCAAGATCGTTCTTGTAGTAGTTGCACATGTTAAATGTTTTATCAAATGATAGTTCTAGTTAATATACATGATTAGTAATGATATTTTAGGAGAATAACACATATTTATTACAAATAACTCATTTAACTAATTTTTTTAATCTGCTTGAATTAGTCAACTAACTTTTATATTAATAACTGAAAATAGTGCATTGAATTCCTAACAAAATAGTTATATACTTATATTTTCTTTCCAATTTTCTCACAATTCCTTTAACAAATTGAAAACATAGTATCGTGCTATTAAAGTCACTGAATATTCATTATAGTAAAATATAAAAATAAATTTATGGTAGCAAAATATTGCTATCTACAATTTTTTAGTCACCAAACTAATAATTATTTAGCACTAAAACAACCTTTTTAAAAAATCACAACTGAGTTAACTGAAAATTAGTCGGGCTGACTCACTGCCGGGTTTTTCTGCCAACCGGACCGGGCCAATTTTATTTTTTTTGGGTCCAACATGACTGGTCCGATCGAGTCCGATTCTAACTAAATACTATGCTCTGCAATCAGGGGAAAAAAGTGACAAGGGGTAAAATAAAGCAAGAATACGGTAATGACTTCTTTCAAAGTCATTAGTATGTCCGTTCTTCCTTTCTGAAGTCTGAAATAATTTTCCCTTTTCAGAATAGTGACTTATAACTAAATCGTGACTCTCCCTCTCTCTCGTCGCGCTTTCCTCTCCACTTTAATTAACATCAATCTCAACATTCAGTGAGATTGTCTTCCTCTCTCAATTTCTTAACCAGATTACAAAATAGGGGCCCCACATTATTTTCTTGGCTAAGAATTAATGAATTAATTAAGAACCGTCTCTCCTATGATTAAAGCTGTGCTTAGTGCCATTCCAACTTATTCTATGTCCTGTTTTAAATTCCCAAAAAATACCTGCATGGCTCTTGATAGTCTGGTGTCAAACTTTTTCTAGGGCAATTCAGAAAATGCTGGAAAAACTCACTAGATTACCTGGAAAAATTTGTCAAAATCCAAAAAAAGTGGGGGTTTAGGGTTCAAAGACTTCTTGGGATTTAATTATGCTCTACTAGCTAAGACTGCCTAGAGGATTTTACAAAATCCTGATAGTTTCTAGGTGAGAGTGTTAAAAAGTATCTACTTCCCCGATACTTCCTTCATGAAAGCAAAAAAAGGATCAAAAGCGTCCTGGGTTTGGGATAGTATACTCACTGGCAGAAAGTTTCTTAAAGAAAATTTATGCTGGCAGATTGGAACAGGACATTATATTGAGGTATGGAAAGACCCCTAGATCCTTGGTGTGGAAAACTATAGAATGCCTATGGATATTGACTCATCTCAGAATCAAGACCTGGTGGTAGCGAAGCTCATCCAAGATAGAACATGGGATCTTACTGCCATCTCTGAACAAGTGGATAACTCTGTGCTATCTTTAATTCAAAAGATTCCCCTTCCAAACACTCCTCGGTTTGATTCTCTCATTTGGGCCCCGACCAAGAACAGAATTTACAGTGTAAGAATTGGATACAAAGTAAAGCAAGCGGCTATTAAAGGCAACAAGACAATAACCCGAGCTACAACCTCCAAAAAAGTGGAGCCAAGAATCTGGTCATCAGTCTGGAATCTAAAAACCTTGCTGAAAATTAGAAGCTTCATTTGGCGAATTATTAACAAAGCCCTAGCATCTAAAGAAGTCCTCTTTAAGCGCAAATGCGCTGCAAATCCGGTCTGTCCAGTTTGTGGGGAAGACACCAAAACATTAGAACATTTATTCCTGTTATGCAACTGGGTTAAAACTGCTTGGTTTGGGAGCCTCTTGGGTCTAATTATCACCCCTTTGAATATACAAAACATCTCTTTTTGGCTTGAGCATTTCCTTTTGAAAAGTGACGCTGATTTTGACTATGGGAAAGCCTACATTGGATCTATGCTTTGGTCTATTTGGAAATTGCGATGTAAATGTATCCCGAGGCCTGAGGATGCAATTGAGATGACTAAACGGACTATGCGGGAGTATTGGGATGCTAATTCCCTATTCACTATACCACCTACCTATGTGGAATCTAAAACTTCTTTCAAGTGGAGGAAACGACAAGGAAATTCTTTTAAGATTAATTGCGATGGTGCTTTCTGCAAAACTCGTGGTAAAGTTGGCATTGGATTGATTTGTAGGAATTCAGAGGGTTTATTTTCAAAAGGTTGGGCTAAAAAAGTAAATGTTTCTTTTGCTTTTCATGTTGAGACCCTCGCTGTCCACAAAGCTATTTTCCTAGCTGAGCAATGGCAATGTTTTCCGGTTGTCATTGAGATGGTTTGTAAAGTCCTCTTTGAAGCTTTAACTCAAAAATCTTTTCGTTGTTGCCCGTGGCTTCTGCATGGTTTACTTGCTGAAATATTTGACTTAGTGATTGATCAAAACTCCTTTTCTTTTTCTCTCATTCCTCATGAGGGAAATGATGCTGCCGACCTATTGGCTGCCTTAGCTTTAAGGGAGTTGGGATCTAACAGTCTAATTCTGGAATCTCCACCTCCTCTAGCTACTATCATCCTTCGTGAAGCCACTCTTGATGAAGATTGCAGCTTTGACCAACATAATTCTGAGGCAGAAAGGGAAGGCGTCAGCCAAATCTATCAGCTTTTAGCTTGTTTTGTTGGCCTTTGATGCCGTCTTTAGTCCCTTGTATGAACTACTATTTCAGTCTCTTTAGTAATCAAATTATGCATTTCTTGGTCAAAAAAAAATTAAGAACCGTCTCTCGTACTCAACCCAGCCGCAACTAAAACGATCTGGACCCGGCACCCAATATGTATACCAACCGGCCACAAAAACAGGGGAAACATTAGAATTTTTGGACATCGCCGTCAAAACCACTTGCCAGCCCTGCCTTTCCTCTTTCTCTGTCCCACTCTTCCCTTCCCACTTGATTTATAACTGAAGGGAGGTTCATCATTCTCTTCACTATCAGTCTCAACATCTCTCTCTCTCTCTCTCTCTCACACGCGCATGCACACACCCGCATCCCATGGCTAATCCAGTGAGGTTAGTACACACTCTCTCAATTACATACTCTGCTTTCTCATCCTTCATGTATACTCCTCGAGTACTATTTATAAGGTAGAAATAAGACATTTTTTTATCTTATTTATAGAGTACTGAGAGAAATTTTTTATATAGATGTATAATTTTACTCTTTATTTATTATTATGTTGACTTTATTTATATGAGGTATAATGTATATTAAATAGAGATAAAATTAAAAAATTGTTAAATTTTAAATAAAAATTAACCTATAAATAAAAATAAAAGAAACAAAAAAACAACGGGCAATCATCACGCAGGTTTTATAGTATTCTCATACTGGTCAAGTTATAATGATATTGTACTGTTTTTCTGCCCCCGCAAGATCATCATGTAGATATAAATTTCTTCAACGCATGGGGGAAAAAAATTGCAGCTAGACCGCAGTCTTTATATAGAAAGCTTTCCTAATTATATTTGGTGGCACTTTTATTAACAAAAGTTGCACTGTCTCCTGTGTTGGAAACACAGCCAAAGAGGGTATTGTCTTTTAAGTTTTAATTAATAAAAGTGCTTAATCTCGCGTGACATGGAAGAGGAAGGCGAAGACGAAAAAGCCATGAAATGAAACAGAGCCAAACAGAGTATTTGCATATTAAAATGTATGAATACTAAAATGGACATTACTTAGATCAATCAAGTTGCTTATATCAAGTTTTCTGATTATTATAATTGAAAAACTTAACGTAATAATTACTGGACACCTGACCTAAGTTTTTTCCCCTACTAAAATATAGTCCAAAAACGGGCAAAAAAAAAAAAAAAAAACCTCCGCCTTCCTCTTGAAACTTCCGACCACCTACCCACACCATCGTATTCCATTCACGCCATAACTCTAAACCATGGAGCAACAATAATTACGGACACCATGAGCAATACAAATCGCAAAGCCAAATCACAGTGATTGGAGAACTTGATGACCACCAGAATGTTTCCTATGCACACACACGCACCCCTTATTTTAATTAATTAATTATAAGGACTTAATGGGTTGGGAAAAAACTTTAATTGTAATGAAAAACTTTTTAACATATGTAATTACTGTGATGACTGCTTGGAAAAAAATAAATAAATATAAAAGACAAAATGGATTGAGATCTTATATTTAGAATCAAATTGAATATACAATTAGCTCTTATATTTAGGATACATCTTTATCTTTTCAAATATGTTATTTATGAAAATGGCCAGCAAAATATATATATATATATAAGGAAGGATTTGTGAGAAAAAGAAATAAGAGAGATCTGGTTTCTAGATGAGATAAGATAAAATATTACCTTCGATTTTAATTATAAGATCTCGTTTGTAAACAAAGTCTTATAATTAAGATTGGAGGTAATGTAATTCTTAGTTAATATATGCATGATAACTAATAAAGAGACATTTAATCAATGGGATAAAAATAAAATAAAATAAAATAAATCTAAGATACATATGTACATAGGGCAACTTATAAAAAGATTAACTGTATATCAAATATCGTAATTTTACGTATAGAAGCCGAGGAGTACACACAAACCCCCCCCCCCAAGATTTGAAGGTCCACAGCAATTATTTTCGAATCCCTTTCTTTAATAATACAATAAACATGAAAGATCTAAGTTGATTAGCAAAGAGTATATATCCGGTTCATAACAGAATTTATTAAAGGAGGAGTTGAATATTGTTAACATATTGACAAGGGAAGTAAACGGAGAAAGTGTGCATGTGAGGGGTGGAGAGATTCAAAGTCTGAAAATTTTCCGGTGGACGTTAGTTAGCGAAGCCGATCATTTTGACTTTCTGTGAACAAAAATATAACCCTCCCTCCTATTCTCAAACGGAGAAAGTGTGCATGCAAAGTTGGTTTTTTTTTTTTTTTAACATTGAAATTTAAAGGATCCGAAACGTTGGCTTGGTTTTGCATCAAAATCTATATATTGATACTCCCTCCGTTCCTTATTATAAGAGACATTTGATGTTTATGGCATGTTCTTATATATAAGAAACACTTAAAAGTTGTCTCTACTTTTTTGTGTTGATTTTTTATTTTACCCATATTTATTGTCTCCAACTCACACTCACTCTCTCCCTCCCACTTCTCTTTCTTTTAATAATTTAATTGTTCTCTCTCATGCTCTCTCTCCTTATTAATGAGGGCATTTTTGGAAAAAAAATTATATTTTTTACACATTAATTGTTCTTAACTAATTTTAACTGCTTTTTTGATCAACGTAATTCGGTTATTCGTCTCTTATAATAAGGAACGGAGGGAGTATATGCGATTTGAGATTTCGTATCCTTTGCATATGATTATTGCCACGTGGACTTTGCCCTTTTTGGAGATTAAAATTGCCGATGGTATCACTGCGATGTTTTGGTTTGAAATCAAAATTTTATTTGTTGTTTTTTTGGCATGTTTTTAATCAAAACGAAAATTTTCAATTTGACCACGGGCTTGCTCTTGATGATATTGCTATCCTAAATTTCTGGCCACCGGGTTTTGATTATCTTGCCATGAAAACTACCGGAAAATGACATCAAAATCGTTGGGATTTGGATTTGGATTTTCTTTCTACTTTTGTTCAATATTTGGACTTTCGGTCTGGATATTCAAAAATCTACTTACTTTATTAACTTATCATGTATTTGGGCTGTGCAATCTTTTCTGGTTTTTATTTCACTTATCCAGAATGGCCTTTAATGTTTTTGGACCACCTGGGTCTTCAACCAAAACGAACCCAAAATCCAGCACTGTTGCAACTTCCGTCTGGATATCTTTATCTGGGCCAAATTTAATTTTATTTTTCGGCATTGAGCAACAGTGACAAATTGAGCTATTTGTTTGGGCTTAAATATTGTTTTGATGTTTCTGAAAACTACTGTCGGGCTCCGCTCCGGGGTACTTTGCTTGGGCAACTTTAATTTAATTTCAGAAACCAATTTGGACCATGAAAATTATTTCCTATTTCTGGAAAAATTTAGAACTATTGCTATCAGGCCAATTTGGTAAAACCCCTGAAAATTATTTGGGATAAATAAACATTGTTTGAGTTCTCTAATTTATTATTTGGGACTCTTTATAGGCCTGGACATTTTTGCTTGTTTATGAAATTTTGGTTTTGGGCTCTGTTTTGTGTTTTGTTATATGAGTCAATTTTGTTTTATCTTTAGATAAAGTTTTGGGCTAAATAAAGTATTATTTAAATTGTCTTTTATTTATTTAGCCATTTGGGTTATCTATAATCTATTTCATGTGCCGTTCAAATTGTTTAAATAAAAGAGAAATCAATTTGACTGTTTTAACATAGTGTGAAATTTTGCAAAATTCTTTTCGTCTATTATTTAATTGTTTAAATGTCTTTTTTTTAGGCAACTATATATTTGTTTGGATTTTTCAAAATTATATTTGAGTTGAAATATACTAAATTTGATTTATTAAATAATTTTTGGGTGCATAAAATAGTGGGAGATTTTAATTTTAGTTATTTAGTCACTTATATTGATTAAATTAATTGTTCAAGTTCTCCATTATATTGTGCATATATGGGATTTAAATGCACATAGTTGATAATTGTAATTAGCATGCAAAGTTGATAAGGAGTAGCTACAACATCCTCTTATATAGTGTATAGATAAATAATCACATATGGATTTTAAAATATCAACTATAATTAATGAGTAATTATGATTTGATCACATAAATGGTTTAGTTGATTAAATTATTTAGTTGAAATTCTCATTGATGTTGTGTGCGTGCGTGTGTGTATGGAATTTAATTATACATATATGATATTAGAGATTAGCATATATATTTGTTTAAGAAGTAGCTACAGTATCCTTATACATATGTTATATGCATACTTAATCATATGTGGATTTAAAATATCAATTTTAATTAAATGTACAATTAATATATACAATGATTTGATGTCTTTGTGATGTGAATGTAGAGTTGAAGAGTAGCCACAGCATCCTTACGGGTTCATGTATTTGTCTTAATAGACAAATCACCATATAAAGATCAAAATACATCACTTGTAATTAAATATGTGGTTATGATTAATCTTTGCCCATAGGTAGATAATTATAATTTCATATTTAATTAGGATGGAATAGAAATGGCCTTATGATTCCTAAGTAGCTCACAGGTATTAGGAATCTAAATGCATTCTAGTTTTACCAATTAGAGAACATAAATTTGTGTTATGTTGAAGTTTTTGCCCATAGGTAGACTTTAGTGATACGAAATTTATGATTGTACGATTTACATTGGTAAATATACGCTCAAATATGATGGTTGATTGCCTCATAAAGTGTTGTCATATGCATGAATTAAAGTTAATTCTTTGTTTTGCAACATTATTGTTATCTTTTCAGTTAGGGAGAATTATTGAGCCTAGAAGAATATAAATGTAACCTTTTTTTAATCAAACTGAACTTGATATTAAAAAATTTCTAGTGCCTATTAACACTAGCATGGGAATAAGATAATATTATAAGACCAAATTGTCTTAATACAATGATCTCAATTAAGAGTTGGTTATGGGTACATAACAAATGGAAAAAGTCAAGAATTCTTCATGGGCTAAAGGATGAATTTGAGAAATTCTTATGAAAAGTCATTGCATTGTATGTGGATTATAAAATGATTCTCTATGAAGTGTATTGGCGCAAACGCATCTCCATTATTATTGGTGAAAAAGCTTCTTAATTTATTATCTCATTAGTATGAGTTATTATACATTTTCATAAATACATGTAAAATTGAGTATTTATTGAAAATGTATATATTAAATGTTTGGCTCAAATTTGATAAGAATGAGATTTTAAATGAGGGTCATTAGGTCACCAACTTCAAGACTATAAAGTGATATGCATATATTAAAATTATATGCTAATAAAGAAAGGTCTGATTGGAAATAATGATGAATAGATTTTTGCCATTGGTACACTTAAAATCTCGTTTTGTTTAAACTAATCATGAGAAGGATTTCTTCAAGTTATGTGGTGTAGAGTATTTTCAAAGATCTTCATGAAAGGGTTAAAAAAATTTAAAAAAAAAAAAGAGATTTAAGATCTCTTAACCTTATTGATTCTAATTTATATATGGTTTACACTAAGAAATATGTAAACTATTGCACCACTTTAAAAGAACTTGAAGAATTATGATTAATAAGAGATTACATATACCATTATATATCTCAAGTTTATGTTCTAGTAAATGGAATTATATATTTTGCTTATATATGTCCTCTCACAATGCCTGGTCACTATTTGCCTTATAATTGTGTAATCATCATTTGATGTGTATAAGATGAAAGTGGGTGGTTAATCTGATAAATAGATTAATGCAGTGAGATCAACAGGGGAGATAGATGATGAGTATACCGCTGATGGACAATAACTTAGTTTATATGTTAAGTTTCTTCATACAAGAAATCAATAGGTAATGTTGTTGAGAGAAGAAACATAGTATTAACAGACATATTGAGTAATAAGGTTTACAATTTGATTTTCCTCTTAGGGTACACACTTAAGACAATTATGTATATCTTAAATAAGATTCCAACTTAATTTGCATTTAAGTTCTTTTGAAAATCTAAAGGGTTGGTGATAACTTCTCGAAATTCCTATTAATTCAACTTGTTTTAATACTCTTTTCTAGGTTTTGGAAGCTTATTGTGTAGGATTATTCTCTTAAAGTTAGAAAATATGGTTTGGTAAAGTGAACTTTGATATATGCTAACAATTGGGGATTATTTGTGCAATGCTTCTAAGATTCTTTGTACTGGAGTTAGCAAGAGCTGAAAGATGAATGATAAGAAGAAAGATTCAACCAATTCTGGACATCAGGGGAAGATCAAAGACCCAAAGTGAGCAAGAACAGAAAATCAAAAGTAGAGAAGTTGAAAACGCACTGTTTGGATACCAAAATTTTTTTAGCCCTTATATGTCTTGAAAGTTTATTTTTGTAACAAAAATATTTTTGCCGTTATCCGCCGTAAATTTAATCATTAAATTATATGGTTTGACCTATGTTTTTAATAAGAAAACTTAATGACAGATAATAGTTTAGAACAGAAATACTATGAAATCAAACTTTCAAAATATGTAAGAACTAAAAAACCTCCAAATACTGAGTACTCATTCATAAATACTTCGGAAATTTCTAAGCACTTTATCACTTAATATTTTGTTGGAATGGATTGTAACAGGTAGTGCTTCTCTTGAAATAACACGTTCCTGCTCGAATTCCGACTTTCCAAAATGGTTTATAACAGAAGAGTAATTTTATAAACAACTAATTTACAATAATGATTTTTTTAATTTTGAATTTCGTTTTTTGTTTATTATTTTATTGCAAAATGGCTTTAATTACTTTTTATTGAGAAACCCCGTTCACACGATAAACGTATAATAAAACTATTAACGAAAAGTGGCTCTGTTTTCTCAAACAGACTATTTGTCTTTTAGTCAGAAGAGGTGTTTATTCCTCCCCATCCAATTATTCAGATGGGAGCCGCAGGCGATGGCGGAGGATGATCCTTGAGAACACCGGAGCCATATTCAGAGGTTGCAGCCGCCGGAGATGGAGGAAAGTTGGTTTTGGCCTTTGGGTTGCGAAGGGAACAGGCAGCACCGTCGTAGGCCAGCCCCGCCGCCACCGTAGCTACGGACGTGCCTCACCAAACGCGTGTTTTCTTCCATGGGTCGCAAATCTTGACGGAATATCAACCCCACGGCCGCTTTCTCATCCCTCTGTAGTGATCTCACGCGACATGGAGGAGGAAGGTGCAGACGAAGAAGCCACGAAATGAAACGAAGCTTTTTCAGTATATCTCTCTCACACTAACAAGAAAAGCCGTCCTTTTGTACACCCAAGAAATTTAACAGGCCAAAACCATAGTGTATGAAGTCATGAACTGAAACTACATATCTGAAACTGAATTGGAGATTAGGTGGCAACTAAATGATAAATAACATTTTATTTAGCTAGTTGGCTTAAATATATTAAAAAAATTAATTGAGTAAATTACTCGTAATAAATAAATATTGTTTTTTCTAAAATACTTTTACTCATGTATTAATTAGAAGTAACATTTGATAAAACATTTAACATGTGCAAGTAATAAGGATGTAAACTTAGATCATAAACTCGTAAGAGTTTATTAGTGCTAATCGTATGCAATTAAATAATAAAATATAAAAAAAAACAATAATTTTATTAAATATATCTTAAATCTAAATAATTAAAATTAAATTAATCAATTTTTTATAATTTATCATATTTAACAAAGAAATTTTTATAAAGTTACGTACTAAACATACCTAAATTCAAAAATTTAGTATAGTTTAAGAGGAAGTTGATACAATTTTGTAAGCTAAAAATATAAAAACAATAAATCTGATGAGTGAACTTGTAATTTTGACCAAATTTATAGCTAACATGAGTTTAAGAGCAACTCGACACGATTTTATAAGATGAAAACATAAAAATATTAAACTTGAACATTCAACTCGCGAGTTTGTCAATAATGTATTTAACTACTATAAATACTATTTTGAGAAAAAGTAGAAAAATATGAGAGTATCAAAAGGTAGAATACAATGCAATTTAGCACAATCATTCAACAATGTGGCCATCCGTCAACGTTAAACCCGTGCGACGAGGAGCAGTGTCATAAGCACTTTGAAGCATTTGTGTGCATTGATGCCGTCAGCATCACGAAGGCGAGCATCATATGGAATCCATTTTTTTTTTTTCCATATGGAATCCATTGAAGCACGAAGGAGAGGATCGACGTTAAGGAATCCATTTATTACCTCCTGTCCTTGATATATTATATTTTAAACAATTTCACAATAATTAAGAAAATTACTCCCTCAACTCCTTTTTTATAAGGAAACAAACCTACTTGTTACTGTTTATATTTATAAGTGACATTTTAGATGATGTTCGAAACGGTTAATATAATTTTTAGTCCCTTAAATTTAGGCTAATTTTGATATTGATTCTTGAAATTTCAAACATGTGATTTTGGTCCTTAGAATTTTGTCCGTCTACAAACGTTGGTCCCTGAGAGTGAAAAGCTGTTAAGTTTTGCTGAGATGGTACAAACAGTTTATTTTGGATGACGTGGCCTGTGACTTAACAATATGACATCGCATGATGAGATGACTTGGACATATAATTAAAAGGGGAAAAAATAGAGGAGCTTCTTCACGTTACGGTCGTCCGTCGTGGCGATCGCCGGCATGGGCTTCTTCATGGGCGCCTACGATTTTTTTTTTGCATTTCCACCATCTCCGACCTCTTAGGCAGCTCGTATTACACCGATCTCGCCAACAACGAACCCGAGTCACTTCCTCACAATGTCAATAACGCAGTCATCGAAGTCTTAGAAATTAGAATAGAGATCTGAGTAACAAATAGACCTAAGAATTTAAGAAAAAATGAAAAGATAATATCAGACACGAGAAGTAACTGGCAGATCTACCCACGAGAAGGAGAAAAACCAGCAGAGGAATGAGAGCAACAACAGAGGGAGTTGATTGGAGAGAGAACGGAGAACATAGAAGGTAACGACGGTTAAAGAGCAATAGAAACAAAGAAAGCGACAACAAGACAAAGAGAAGAAAAAACAGATAGGTAACTACAGCTAGAAGGTGGAAGGAACAAGAGAGAAACAGGAATGGGGTGATGTTGGAAGGCAGGATCTGCTGAGGGACGTGATGAAAGAATGCATAGCTCCAGAGAGATAGGAGCTCTTCGATGGACGAGGAATGGAATCTAGAAAGAAGGTAGAGCGCCACTCTCTACTATATCTCCACGCAATTCACAAATGGGAGAAACGGACAGATGAAGAAGTAGAGGATAGAGAGGACACCTCGGACATGGGGGAGAAGATTTGCACGGGAAAGTTGAGGAAAGAAAGATCGACGAGCACTCCGACAGCTAATGGCAGAGAGACGAGCTCTTAGACGGAAATGGAGAAGAAAATATGGAGACCACGTCTTTCTTCCTAATTTGTCGTGTGCGTGCGTTCTGAATAATGCTCCTTTTTCTATTTAATTATATGTCCAAGTCAGCTCATCATGCCAAGTCATGTTGCTAAGTCAAGCCATAGCATCCAAACTAGCATTGTTTGTGCCATCTCAGCAAAACTTAACAACGTTTGCTAATGGATTAAATTCTAGGGATCAAAACCACAAATCTAAAATTTTAGGGACCAATATCAAAATGGATCCAAACTTGACGGATAAAAAATTCTATTAATCCTTGTTTGAAATTTTTTAGTTGCCAATTTCCTGATTTACCGTATTTAATTACTGTTTTTAATGTCAATACCCTAAAATATTCTCTCCACCATCTATTGTCTCTTCTTCACCATTCTTTTCATTTTAACAATTTCTTTAATCTCTCTCTTATACTTTCTCCCCCATAAATAAGGGTGTTTTTTTAAAAAAAATGTTATAGTTTTTACATATTTATTGTCTTATTCAACATAATTAGGTCAATTGTTTTTTTTAAATAAAAACAATGGAGGGAATAGTTTGTATCATTCAAAAATTATTACTACTTTCCAAATTTACCTTCCCATTAAAATCAACGCACCCCAGTTATGTTTAATTTTTTCTTATATAATCTCTCTTATTAATAAGGTTATTTATCAAAAAGAAGGATATAATATTATTTACTTTTACAAAGTGACGAATATATTTTTGGACTATAAAAACTTTCTAGAAAACTTCCCGACTATAAAATAACAAGGATACAGGAGGAAGTACCCTCTTTTTAACTACTTAATATCGTACCGCTGGTAAAAAATACTAATATAATTTTTTTATTAAAGAAAAGTGATTTTTCTCCTACATTGTTTCTACGAATAAATTTTATAAAACTTACAAATATTAAAATATTTTTAAGCTTCTACAATAAAATGTGGCTCCTAAAAAACAGGAAGATATTCTCTAATTTTTAAATTTTACTACTTCATAATCTAAAGTTGTTTTTTCAACTTTTCTGACATATTTTCAATTCATTAATAAATTAAAAGCTCATAATAAAATGGAAAATAAAACTGCTTAATTGCCTACTCTATTTTTAAAAAATTATCATAAAGATTATCACTTCATGCTCAGGGGCTATATTAATGTTCATTTTAAGGGTACGTAGGCGGAAGGAGGGGGACATTGATATAATTATTCCATCAATATTAAACTGTGTTTACGCAACAACCATAAAGTCATTATACAAGCAAGGTAAAAGATCTTTTGATGGCTTATCAAAAAAAAAATCTAACCACAATATCCTATGTTAAGCAAAAATTAGCCAGCCTATCTGCATAAGTATGTCGCTCCCTATATATACATGTTGTACTATGATATTCTCAAAACAACTCAGTTCATTTTTTACAACCCAAAACAACCTAGAGTTTATCTAAACACCTTCTCCAACTTTCTCAAAGGGACTAGCAGCAGCAGCAGAATCACATTTCACAATAAGATTGTTAATACAAACCTCCCTTGCCATTTGAAGACCTGTAATGACATCCCACAATTCAGCTTTAATCACGGAGTATCACCTAAATTTAATTTATTAGTGTCGAAATAAAAGCACCATTTCAAACTGTAACTTATTTTGAAAATGATTTGGGTGGGAATGTTGGGGTCCCCCTTCGGTGCTCATCAGGTGATGAGCACCCAATCCTCATCACCTACTGAGCACTCTGGACTAAACGAGGCTGTAATCTCGGCTTGTTACTTTTTTTTTTTTTTATACAAAAGGAAAGCCAAAACCACAAGCTAAAACTACTCTCCAGGATCCCAGCTCAAGAGACGACTAGCAGCAACAGGTCTTAGGATCTGGAGTCCAAAAGCATTTGCCAGTGCACTCTTTGCTAGAGAATCCGCCAACTGGTTGTCATCCCTTGCCACGATTTGAAGGCTCACGTTCCAGGTTCGTTGAAGCATCTCTTTTGCTTCCATGATGAGAGAAAAGTCCTCATGAAGATCAGGGGTAGAGGTCTGCAGAAGCCTCAGAGCTTCTTGAGAGTCAGATTTCAAGAGGATACTTTTATGACCCCCATCCCATGCTCTCTTCAAACCCATAACACAACCCCAAAGCTCTGCTGTAAGCTCATCACCAGCCTCAAGACGAAGCTGAAAGCCTTCCAAAACAGCACCACTTGCATCTCTTAAAATACCACCGCGGGCTGCACTACAAGTACCAAGCGAAAACGCTCCGTCAACTTCAACTACTACATCGACAGGATTACTCAGCGATGTCGGATCAACACAGGTCCGTCGGGTGTTCAGAATATTAACTCCCTGTAGCTTGTTTTGCGCACTGGCCATGCTACTCAGAATCGCCAATGCTCTGCGATGGATACTCGCAATCTCCGGACAAGAATTAGCGTGAATGCGATCATTCCGATCCCTCCAGATGAGCCAGCAAATAATAACGAAAGGGCCTTTCCAGTCACAATCCCTATGACCCATTTTACAAATCTCGGCTTGTTACTTTTATGCACATGCCAAACGATGGAATTTCTCAACTTCCTCTTTTTAGATACGTGGATTTGGGTACTCCTCATTCTCCCCCCCCCTTTTTCTTTCTCTTCATTCAGTCCCCCCCATTGAATTAAGAAAATGGCTGAATTCAATATTTTATAAAATTATTATTTTTCTTCTATTTTTAAATACCCTACACTTATAAACTGTTTACATTTAATTTTTATAAATTAAATTTAATTAGTTTTCCTATTTAATTTTGTAATTATTTAATCAAGCCATTTTGTCTTTTAAGTTTGGTTTCTTTTGCACCACTCATGTTTCCATTGGTGTTGGGAAGGTGGTGATGGCTCTCCCTTCTATTTGAGACACATACGCTTGGAGAATGAACAATGTACATTCAAAATTTGGTACAACATCGTATTTCTAACATAATAGTTAGATAATTGATTTGTGAAGATTAAGAAAATTAGTTAAAATAGTTTTTTGTAACAAATATGTGTTAGTTTTTGTAGAATACATTTCTTAATCATTTGCATTGGAACTACTTCTTGATGGAAACCTCCTTAGTAGGTGTAAAAATACCTAGAAAAAGGAATTTTAACTTTGGGAGATAAAGGGCTTGTTTGTTTTTTTTTTAAAACAATTTTTTATTTTTAAAAACAGAAAAACAAAAAAACTTGTTAGGCTATTTGTTTTTAGTTGATTGTTTTAAAAAACTTTAAAAAAAGAATAATATGTTTTTAAAAACTGAAAAACTAAAACAACTTTTACTTGTTTTCTTGTTTTTGTTTTTGTGTTTTTTATTTTTTTGTTTTAAAAAATTGAAAAAATCTTCTTCTCTTCTTCTCTACTACCTACTACTTATCACAATTGGTGATAACTACCACTTATCAAAGTGTAATTTTTTATATATTTTTTTGAAATATGATTTTTTTAAAAAATTATTTTCCAAACAAAGTTTTTTTCCCCAAAAGTTGTTCTTAAAAACAATTTTATAAAAAAATTTTGAGAATAAGAAAACAAAAAATAAAAACAAACAGGTCCAAAGTAACTTGAAATATTATATTTGGAAGGGGGGAATAAAACACTCGTCTAATTCTTTTATTTAGGAAGCTTGTGCGGGTGGAGTTATGGCGGCTATGATAGGAGTAAGCACTCTAATATTTATCGCTATGACAAAAATTTATTCAAGTATAACTTAAATGGTTCAGTTTTAAAATCTTTAAATCGTTTTTGACAAAATGATGGTTAAAATAACTATCTTCATTTTTAATTCCAATATACATGGTTAAATAGGATAATTTAGGGAGGTTAACAGTATTTGTTATAAATAACCAATTTAACTTATTTTTATAATCTCTCTAAATTAGTTATCCAGATCTTATATTAGGGATCATTAGAGGTAATATTAAATTATCAACTACTCTAATAAGTATTTCACTAGCAATGTTAAAAATAAAGATATTTTTTTGAATAAATTTTTGTAGAATGGAAAGAGAAGGATTGTGATGGCAAAAAAAAAAAAAAAAACAACAACAGCAGAGAGAAGGGTTGGAAATAATTTTAAAATTAAAAGAATAAATTCTCTCACTTTTGAGTTAGAAAAAGAATTAGGTATTTTGACTTTTTGTTTTTGATGCCACGTTGTACAGCAACCTTGTCTTTGAACGGAGAAAAAAGAGTGATCCATTACCAGCTACTCCCGTAATTGATAGAGATCACTTGATTCGTACAGTGATCGAAAGTGATTGTACGCGGAGAAAACTTTGTTGTATTTCACTTTCGACCCAATCACTTTCGATCACTGTACGAATCAAGTGATCACTATCAATTACGCGGGTAGCGTCCATGGTAATGGATCACTCTTTTTTCTCCCTCAATTATTTCACACTATTCTCAATGTGGGACCTCTTGGCTTTATTGCAATCAAGCAGCCTCCTCATCTGCATGCACCAAACCAAAACCCAAGCCCTTTTTCTTTCGATATAAACTGCCACCGATCACTCCTATCTTCTCACTTCATTAATGCACAAAACAAACAAAAAAAAAAACTGTACGTCAGAGTCCCGGAGAAAGGCAGATAGGTAGTTAAGTTGCAGGAGTAATGGCGATGAAGAAGAAGATGGGCGCCATCAGTCTGATGGTGATGGTGGCGCTGATCCTTGCCGCGGCGGAGCTGCCCCACATGGCTGAGGCGGTGACTAGCAGTCCGGCTGCTCGGAGTCCCTGCATCGGAGCAATAACGTCTTCCTCTCCGTCGTCGAGCCAGTTCTGCCAGAAGCTGGAGGAGCAGAAGCCATGTCTGTGTGGGTACCTCAAGAACCCTAGTCTGAGGCAGTATGTTAACTCTCCTGGGGCCAAGAAGGTTGCTTCTGCCTCAAGAAGGTTTGTTTGCTTTCTCTCTCTTAGTTATGTGCTTCTTCACCATCAACACTCTGTTTTTCTCAAAGCACAGTTTGCTGTTTTTTGCAGTTCAGAGCCCTGGCATGGTACCTTTGTATTCTTAATCACAGCGATAGGCATGGTGGTTCAAATGCACTTTCACCGCTCATCCCCCGTCAACGAGCACTCCGCAGAGATGTGGATCTTCATAGGATGCTTGTTCCTTTTTGCCTTTTCATCTGCCTACTACAAGTCTCACTCCTCCAACTCAAATGATGATTCCCCATATCTCGAACTCTCATCCCATATAGCTGTAATCTCAGGAGGCATGGCTTGTGCTGTCCTAATATCTGTGTTGGTTTCTAAACCTGTTATACCGCTCATCATCATTATATACCTCATGTGCCTCCTCATATATTTTGCCCCAAACCCAGTCACCGAAATATGCAAGAAGATAGGTTCATATGTGTATGACATTTGGAAAGGAATTAAGCATAACCATGACCCAAGAGACGACATACAAGTTTAGACCGACAGGTTTAGAGGCTTCTCAGACTGATTAGTGTTATTGTACTGTTTACCATCTAGAATTAGGTTTCTTCAATATATATGGAAAGAAAATTGTAGCTGCACGAGCTTATTTATATGCAAAAAGCTTTCCTAATTGTACGTGGGAATGCTTGTATTTTAGAACATATGATCTTACTACTATGTACGCGAGTTCTTGAAGCTAAAAAGTATATTATTTTAAGACCAACATGCTCGGAATGTTATAGACTGAGTTGAAAATGCTGGCAAATTATTAAAACCAAAAATATCTTTTGGCATTTGATTTAAACTACTATCTGTGATTAATATGAGTTAAAAAAACTAATTTATGAATATTAAAAAATTAGTTAGATTAATTATTTATAATATTGAATGTTAGCTTTCATAAAATATCTTTATTAATTATATGTATTGGAATGGAAAACTTTTAACATGTGTAATTATTATGATTACTACTTTAAAATAAATAAATAAATATGAAAAAAACAGTAGATAAAAGTTTTATATTTAAAACCAAATTAGATCTAAGAGTGTTATAACAATTTCGATCATCCTGTATAATGGCTCTGGTTTTCTCAATGACATGACGACCCTCCATCATCCTCCGTCTTTGCCATTGGTCTGAATGACAACATTTGATCATGCTCTATTTGGCTATGTTTTCAACGCGGAAAACAGAGCCGCTTTTGTTAGGGGAAAAATAATTTTTTTGCAATAAAATAATAAATAAAAAAACGAAATTGAAAATAAAAAATCTTCACTATTTTAAATCAAGTCGGAATTAGGTTTAGAGGCATCTCAGACAGATAAGTTATAATGTTATTGTACTGTTTGTATCCCCACTATTAGATCATCATTTAGAATTAGGTTTCTTCAATATATACGAAAAGAAAATTGTAGCTGTACACGAGTCTATTTATATGGAAAAGGCTTTCCTGATTGTACCTGGGGATGCTTGTATTTAGAACACCTGAGATCTTACTCCTCTTTACTTGCTTTCTATTGGATATATAATTTAGGGATGATTTCATATATGAACTGAGTCATTTACTTAGCTAACAAAATATATGAGGAGGTATGTAATTGTGTTTTCAAATGAATTGAAGTAAATTCCAGATTGGTGATTAATATGGATCATACTTCAGTATATTTGATATACTGGTTATTATTTTTGTTTGTTGTTCTTTCTTTGGGGGCTTTTTTTGTGAGCTGTGAGATCGGTTGTATCTTAGGATTTTACCAGAGTTTTTCTTTTCTTTTTCTGGCTTCTTGCGTCTGTATCCAATTTTCTTTTATAATTAATAAAAGTTGACTTCTTTTTTACCCCAAAAAAATCTAATATACAATTAGTTGGCGATGCTGAAGTTTGCGAATATCTAAGTGAGGTGAAGGCATTTTTTTAATTAATATTCAATTAAAGAAACAGCAAACTTGTATCCAATTAGTATCCCCCACCAACACGCAATTGACTAATTTTACGAGTTAAAGATAAAGCATTGGCTGTGTTGGGAAAAAAAACTAGATGAGACCGTGTCTTAGAAGTCCTAATCAAGCAATAACGACAACCAATCCTTTGTTCTCTTCCAGCGAGAAGTGGCCGAAAAGGTGAGCTTGTTTAGTTCTTGTTTTGAAAATAATTTTCTTTTTAAAAAACTGAAAAACTAAAACAACTTTTACATGTGTCTTTTTGTTTTTGTGTTTTTTATTTTTTTTGTTTTGAAAAATTTGAGAAATTTTCTTTTTTTCTCTTCTATTACCTACTACATATCACTACCGATGATAACTACCACTTGTCAAAGTATAATTTCTTATATTTTTTTAATGTGATTTTTAAAAATTTATTTTCCAAACAAAGTTTTTTGTTTTTGTTTTCCAAAAGTCGTTCTTAAAAACAATTTTATAAAATTGTTTTAAGAATAAGAAAGCAAAGAACAAAAACGAACAGTTCCTTTGTCTCTCATAGTGTAGGGGCAAAAGGGAAATGTAAGAGAATTAGTTGTGTATGGATTATCCCATTGTCGTATATTCACATGAGAAACGCTAACATTTTGATGAGACAGTTATTAATTTATCGCATTAAATCTGTTAGCTATCGTCAATTAATTTGTTTTCTTTATGAGAAGCCAATTATAATTTTGTAACATTAAAGTACGGGTTTTTCTTGCGCCATAAAGATTAAAGTACAAGTTTAAAGTAACTAAAATTGTAATCAAATCCACTTACACTAAAAAATTATGCATAACACGTGATATTATGATCAAAACTAAATTTTGTTGATGATTGAATATATAAATGCATGAGCAAACTTTTTATAGTGAGAATCAAAACATTCATCTATTGGTATATAAACTAGACAGAAGACATTACTCATTAATTAAAATCGTGCTTTAATTTGATTTTTCTCAAATGTTAGACGAATTAATATGCCGAAACTTGATCTTGATCATTCAAATTCAGGCATCAAACTAAAGGGCACCAAAAATTAATCTGACTATAATATTTGACATTTTATTTACATGTTATGTGGATCTCGGACTCATCGAGAAGAGACCTTGAGGGAGAGAGAGAGAGAGAGAAAGTGGGAAACAAGTTTTTTTTTGTCCTTTTTCTTAATAAAAATGACACTATCTCATATTCTTAATATAAAAGTTAGTTTAACTTATAATTTGATTATAAATATAAGACCCCAATCTATTTTATCTCTCATATATATCGATCTTTTTCAAAGTAGTCATTGTAGTTGTTGTATATGTTAAAAATTTTATCAAATAATAATTATAGCTAATATATATGATTAATAAGGATATTCTAAAAAAATAATATTTAATTATTATAAATAGCTGACTTAATAAAGTAGCTTAATCTATTCAAATTATCTAACTAATTTTCATACAAGGACAAGAGGAAATAATAAATTATGAGGGTATCAGATTCAGATGCGAGTCCCACCGTCATAAATAGGAAGTTCGCCTTTCAAGAGGGTTTACTATCAGATGCAATAGTACAGAATACGGATGGTCAGAGGAAATATCGAAACGCGGCCTTGCAAGACAAAAGTTGGCTGTGCGTGGATATGTGCCACCAATTAATAGTAAACTGTGAAATGAAAATCTTTGAAATCCCAATAGTCACCAGTTAAAGATGGTCAAGGAAAAATCAGCTGTATCACTGACCACAGGTTAGGTGTCTCACAATTAAAATATTTGAAATTACATTTTTTTTTGGCCAAATATTTGAAATTACATGTAAAGAGTGGTTTATATATACACACACATACACACGCACTGTGGAGTCAATTCGAGCATTAACAAAGTTTTCAGCCAAAATATTCAAGGCCATTTTTATATTCACACATGCTTTAATCTATTTTTTTTAAAAAAGATATCTTTTATCTCGACATAAATTAAAACTCAATTCTAACTTTTAATAAAGACATCTCTTCTACGCGCACATTCAAACATAAAACTTTATTCTTAAATAGTCATTGATCTTTTCATTAATGTTCTGGAAAGAAAAATTAGGAGGAAAGAAAATGGAAGATGAAATTTAAGAAATAATGTTATCATGATGAAGGAGTAAAAGAAAATGGGCAAATGTCATGACGATGACAATAATATCCTTATAACTAGATTTATTATATTTCACGTGGTTTATAACAAAACTATACAAAAATAAATATTATCCATCAGGTAAAAATATTTGAAGATGATATATTTTCATATTTGTATATTTTAAAATCAAATAATTTTTTATGTTTAAAAACACATTTTGAGGATCAAATAATAAATTGAAAGAAAACAAACTCAAAGATGTGTGTTTAAAATATAGTTTTCATATCTGTATAAGTTTAAAAATAAATTGAAAAAATGACTTTTTCCATATTGGTGAAGGTCACTAAATAAAATTGGTTGGAGGGAGAAAACGACATGAATAAAGAAGCTTGGTGAAAGAATATTTTTTGCCAACATCTTTTCATATTTATAAAGAAAAGTTGAGAGAAAATGTGGTGGGTTTCACCCACAGTTCCCCTCTTCTTTTTCCTTACTCTAACTTTTATTCCCTTCTCTCAACAAGAGAAAACTCCATATCCTCCCATATTTTGATTTTCTTCTTATGCTTCCTTTCCTCTCAACTTTTTCTCCAATCCAAACATGAGGTAATCCATTTGTTTCAATTTGGAAAAAAAAATAGTAAGTCATTTTCAGATGTTTTAGAAATTTATAATAGGTAATTTATTGTGCAGGGATTTTGCAGAAATTATTGTGTTCGATTACGATTATAAAAAACCATTTATTAGTAATTTTAAGATATTAGATATGATATCCTTTGGGATTTTTGTTCATAAAAATTTTATTATTAATTATTTTTATATTTTATGATATCTTTGCGTATCTCCACATATATTGTTATAAGGTTCTCTTATAATTTGTTCTTCTTTCAAATTTCGATTATTTTTAAAAGTTTAACAAATATGATAAAAATGCATAAGTATCAAATTAAAAATTAAAAAAAAAGTATAAGTACCCTGCAAAATATTTTTTTTTTATAATATGCTTACAAGTCCATTATTCCATTGACCACAGAAGATGGAGTCGCAGGGAGTGTGGCTTGTGTTGCATTAACATCAGCGTTGCTCTCTAAACATGTTTTAGCACTCACCCTCTTTGTCTATTTCGTGTGCCTGCTCATTAGCATCAGTGCAGTAAGCGAAATCCGTAAGTAGGTAGGTAGGTTCATAAGTGTCCGATGTGTGCAAGAGAAACTGAGCATTATACGATGACTACAATGCAAACACCAAGGAATTGGACATGAGGGGGGGGACCACAAAGCAAGCTTGGGCATAGAAAAATAAATAAATACTCCTTCGGTTTTTAATATAGAACCTAATTATTGTATTGATTTTGGTCATAAATATAAGACCTATTTCTCATATTTATTATTTTTTTCTAAATTACCCTTATGAATACTTCCTCAACCATAATCAAGTATAAGAGGGAAAGGAGATATTAAAGAAGATGATTATGGTATTTTAGAAAAAAACATGTTATATTTCTTATAATTAACTAACTTACCTAACTTCCTTAATCTAATCAAATTAGTTAAATAGTCTTATATTAAGGACAGGAAGAGTACTATCTCATATCCTAATTATAAGATCTTGTTTGTAGACTATAAAGGAAATCTTATAATTAGAACTAGATTAAGATATTTTTAGTAAAATCCAGTATTTTAAAGTAATTTTTGATACACTTAATACCTTAATATATTTTTTGAAGTAGAACCCAATGTTTTAAAATAATTTTTGATGTACTCAGTACTTAAAAGTATTTTTTTTTCAGTGGCAACTAATATCCTAAAGTAATTAATTTTTAGCTTAAAATATGTTGGGAGGAGCACTTAGGTAATAGATCCTAAGTTTAAAGTGCTTGTTGCTATTGAGAAAAATAATTTAAAATATTATGTGCTACTAAAAAAATATTTTAAGTGTTAAGTACACCAAAAATTATTTTAGAACATTGGGAGGCTATTAGAAAAATATTTTTAAGTGTTGAGTGTACAAAAATTATTTTAAAATACCGGTTATTTCTCAAAGGTGGTGAGTGTACCCATGTTACAGGTTCGGAGCATTCTCAAACTAAGCTAGTTAGTTATAATGCTAATTGTATTGTTTATATATATATATATAGACAAGGAAATTTTTTTTAAAAAAAACACTTAAATAACTCAAATTCTTATTTATATTATTAAATTTCTCAAATTTTTAATTAGGTCTCATGACCCAAAAAAGAATTTTAAAATTTTATGAAATGATTCTAATGCTCATTTCATTAGAAACCTAGATGGATAAAAATTTTATATCATTCCCGTGTTGCATAAAATCTCTAAACAAGGAAACTTGGTGTTTATTATTACATAGTTGAAAAATCGATCAAATAGGTCATGGTGAGTTAGTTTTTATATTAAATCTTTCTCTTTTAATCTTGATAGTTTTATCCAGACAGAAAGTTGTTAATTTAAAATTAAAACATGTTAACTGCAAAATAAAATGTATTAATTTTCAAGGTTATATTGTAATAAAGTTTATCTAATGACTTATTACAACTATGTTATGGAGACAAAAAGTTGTTTATTAAAACTTGAAACGTATTTAAATGTGAAATAGAATTTGTTAATTTTCAAGGTTGTATTGTGGTTGAGTTTTATTCAAAGATTTATTGCAAGAATATTATAGAGACAAAAATTTGTAAATTTGGAATTAAAACATGTAAATTATGAAATGAAACATGCTAATTGTCAAAGTTGCGTTATGATCAAATTTTATTCAAAAATTTACTGCAACTATGTTTTAGAGACATAAAAATATAAGGTTATAACTAAAGTTTAGTAACTACATAAGTGAACTTATTTATCTTCAAGGTTATATTGTAGTCAAATTTTATTCAAAGATTTATGCAAGTGTGTTTTGGAGAAGAAATTGTTAATTTAAAATTGAAATGAGTTTTTATTTTCACAAAGAACATTTTTATTGATCGTGATATGGCCTTTTGTGATCTCTTAGATGAATTGGATGGATAGGATTTAAAGATTGTGAGGGACCTTGCGAAAATGGCCGCTGAGAGGACCCGGATCCGTTATTTTGGGCTTCTCCTTAACTTGACCCAATTTTCCAAAACTATCCTCATTCCTTTTTTGTATGTTGCGCCGTTTTCTCTGTTTTTTTTTTTTTCCTCTGTCGATTTTTGACGCCCAATCTGAGTACTAATCTGGCTTAGGGGGACGTTTTCCTAAGTTAGGGATCCTAGTTTCGGCTCAGAAAACATTTCATAATTTAATGACACTTTCAGACAATAACATTTAAACAGTACATTGACCTCTCAGCAAAGTCACATGCTTCTTCCTCCTTAGCGTTGAAACAATACAATACCAAATACGACTATACTACTTGATGCTTTTTATTTTTCACTCGTATCTTTTTTTTTAATATTTTATTTTTAATTCTGCTCTTATTAACTATAGTAAAAGTAAAAAGAGTGAAAATTGATGAGAAAAAATATATTAGTATTTAATGCTTTTTTTAATAGGAGTAAAAGTAAAAACTTTACTTTTCTGGTCCTATTTATAGGTCATTTCCAACATGTTTTACATAGATCAAAAAAACCCTTAAATTTTATTAACTCTCATTTAAAATTCAACAATTTTTCAATTTAATCCCTATTTAATATACATTATAACTTATGTAACTAAGGTCAATACAATAATAAATGAAGAGCAAAATTGTATATCCATATAAAAAATTTCTCTCAGTGACCTGCTATAAATAGGATAAAAAAATGTTTTCTCTCTCTGTTCTATAAATAGAGCCAGAAGAGTATTTATTTAATACTCTCCTTGATATATGTGAAACTCTTACATAGAATAAATAATAAAGACCAAAGTCGTGCTTATTGCTAACCAAAAGTAATTTCACGCCCTCATGAGGGCACAGGTTTCTTCCTCCTAACAAGCAAAAGTTCTCATATTTTTTAAGATAAAAGCTCTTCTCTCTTTCTCCCTCTCTCTGTATATAATGCAAAGCTCTAAAAAATTGAAAAAAAGATATGCCATTTTTATCTTTAACTTTAGCATGATTTAAAATAAATCATAATTGTATTTTGTTTCTCTACGATAGACTTAGGATCTTCAATTGGTGGGTTTTTTTTTGACAATTAATTATTTTACAATAAAATGTGTTAGATTATGAGATGAAGGTAAATCAAAAGAAATCACCATTTTACTCAAAAAAAAAAAATCATCATTAAGTGGTTTTTGGAAGGTGAGGTTCTCCTTCTTTTCCGTTCCAGCGCGGGCCCAAGAGAACGAACAGTATACATTGGAAATTTGGCACGCAGGACGCTAGTGGGGTTAGTTTTGAATAATAATTTTTTTTGTTAAAACATAAGTATCCTCCTATTAAGAATAATTCTATTTAAAGCATTATTGGGTGCTAAATGCTAGCACCTCTCCCAGCGGGAATTCTAACTTTAATTTGTCACATTGTGAAGGATTAGCTTCTTTTGCTAGACTCAATTCTTGTTGGTAGTTTTCAATAATTATTATGGTGATGAGAATCATTGTGATTAAGGAGGTGTTTGGATGAAAACCAAACCATGATTTCAGAAGTAATTTTACAGTATACAAAGTAAATATGTTGAGGAGTTTATCTCGATTTATGAAAAAGTGCTTTTAAAAAGCACTTCTCTTGATTCCTAAACACTCCCTAAATTTCAGTCAAGACTCTAGGATTGGATGTGACCTAAAGTGATGTTATGTTCGAGTTTTGTTTTTGTTTTTTTTATACAATTGTTTTTGGGTTTCCCTAACTTGCTTTGTAATAAGGTATTGACAACCGGACTTTGAATTTGCCAAGACAATGGGATCAAAGATTAATGAGTTAGACTAGAGTCCATCCGCGAATCAAATTGATGAGAAATAAGAAATAAGAAATTAATTTAAATTTTCATCATGCCATTCAAAATACTAAATATTAATTTAATATTACCTTCGGTCTTTAACATAAAAGGTAGTTTAACTTTCAATTTAGTTCTAAATATAATACTCCAATCCATTGTATCTTTCATATTTATCTATTTCTTTCAAGATCGTCCTTGTAGTAGTTGCACATGTTAAATGTTTTATCAAATGATAGTTCTAGTTAATACACATGATTAGTAATGATATTTTAGGAAGATAACACATATTTATTATAAATAACTCATTTAACTAATTTTTTTAATCTGTTCGAATTAGTCAACTAACTTTTATATTAATAACTGAAAGTAGTGCATTGAATTCTTAACAAAATAGTTATATACTTATATTTTCTTTCCAATTTTCCCACAATTCCTTTAACAAATTGAAATCATAGTATCGTGCTATTAAAGTCACTGAATATTCATTACAGTAAATATTCTACCAACCGTCGGGTTTTTCTACCAACCGGACCGGGCCAATTAATTTTTTTTGGTCCAACCCGACTGGTCCGATCGAGTCCGATTCTAACTAAATACTATGCTCTGCAATCAGGGAAAATAAGTGACAAGGGGCAAAATAAAGCAAGAATATGGAAATGACTTCTTTCAAAGTCATTAATATGTCCTTTCTTCCTTTCTGAAGCCTGAAATAATTTTCCCTTCTCAGAATAGTGACTTACAGCAAAATCGTGATTCTCTCTCTCTCTCTCTCTCGTCGCACTTTCCTCTTCACTTTAATTAACATCAATCTCAACATCAATCTTTCAAAGTCACTAATATCAGTGTTGGTTTCTAACCTGTTTTAGCACTCATCATCACTATCTACCTCACATGCCTCTTCATATATTTTGCTCCCAACCCAGTAACGGAAATGTGCAAGAAGATGGGTTCGTTTGTGTACGACATGTGCAAAGGAATTGAGAGTCAGCATGGCCCAAGAGACAACCAAAATGTTTAGACCATTTTCAAGTTATGTAAGTGATTATTACAATGTTGGAACTTGGAAGGAAATAAGCAGGGCATTCAACAGACAGGTTCAGAGTATTCTCAAATCATATTGCATTGTATTTCTGCTCCTACTAAATACTCCTCTAATCCTATTTATAAGTAAAAAAAAATCTTAAATTTATTTAAATAAAGTTAACATAATAATAAATAAAGAGTAAAATTATACATTCATATAAAAAATTTCCTTTAATGCCCTATAAATACAAAAAAAAATGTCTTTTCTCTTTTTCTTATAAATAGTGCTGGAGCAGGTTTCTTCAATATATTTGGGGACGCTTGTATAAAGAACAGCTGATCTTCCATTGTTCACATGCTTGCTAATGAATATCATTCAGTAATGATTTCACACATGAACTCAAAAAGGAATTGAGCGTAAATATGACCCAAGAGACAGCCTAAAAGTTTAGACCATTCTCAAGCTGTGCAAGTGATTCTCATAATGGTGGTACTTCGGTGGAAAATTTTGGGGGGGGGGGGACAACAGGCAATCATCAAGCACGCTTTATAGTATTCTCATACTGCTCAAGTTATAATGATATTGTACTGTTTTTCTGCCCCCGCAAGATCATCATGTAGATATAAATTTCTTCAACGTATGGGGAAAAAAAATTGCAGCTAGACCGCAGTCTACATGGAGAAAGCTTTCCTAATTATATTTGGTGGCGCTTTTATTAACAAAAGTTACACTGTGTCCTGTGTTCGAAACAGAGCCAAACAGAGTATTGTCTTTTAAGTTTTAATTAGTAAAAGTGCTTAATCTCGCGTGACATGGAAGAGGAAGGCGAAGACGAAGAAGCCATGAAATGAAACAGAGCCAAACAGAGTACTGTCTTTACTATATCTCTCTCATACTCGCAACAAAAGCCTTCCTTTTATATATAGACACACACAGAAGAAACCGCCCACGAAATTTAACAGATCAAAACGATGAAATATGAACTGAAACTACATATCCTAAAAAAATGAAGATCGTCACTTAATGATAAAGGCATTTTGTTTGAAGCAATTTCATAACCACTCAGAAGCATATGTAAGCATTATAAGGAATCCATGAAGGCTGAGAAGATTTGGCGACATGATTGACTGACAGAGAATTTAAACACGGAGGATGAACTGGAGACCCCATCTCTCTTTATATACAGAAGAGGATCGACGTCTAGGGGAAAATTTTCACATTATGCCCCAAGAAAACTAACTCCTCCGAACCCCTAGAAGATATTTAAAATTTTTCTTGCTTCTAGTGGAAGATGCTGGAAGTGAAGAGAAGGAAATGTAAGTATGAATTATAAGTTGTTTGCATAATTGACTAATTTTGTGAGTTTAATATAAAACATCGTGATTTTAATTGTAACGTAACTGAAGTATCTTTTCAGCTGTACTTATTTTAACTTTACGATGCATAAAGACAGTCATAGACCCATTGCAGTGGGAGCGGCAGACGATGGCGGAGGATGACCGAAGGTCGTCGTATGCTTGAGAACTCCGGTGCGATGATCAGAGGTTGCGGCCACCGGAGCTGGAGGAAAGTTGGTTTACGTCTTTGGGCTGGTGAGGGAAGGGCCGGGCAGCACCGTCGTAGGCCATCGCCGTCTCTGCCGGAGCTTCGAACATGCACGCCTAACCAAACGCGTGTTTTCTCCCATGGATTGCGAATCTCGACGGCATATCGACCCCACGGCCTTTTTCTGACGCTTCTGTTGTCACCCTCGCGCGACATGAAAGAGGAAGCCGAAGACGAAGAAGCCATGAAATGAAACGAATTACTTCAGTCAAGATCTCAGCAATTTCAATCATTGCCATCTCTCCTTCGAATTTCACTTGAGTAAAGGCCATGATCATGGATGGTGTATGTTGACTGACTCTACTGGCCTGGCAGCGCCAAAGTCAGTGCCATCATCTTCTTTTGATTTTGCTGGTTTTTCGCAGTTCAAAACCCTGGCATGCTATCTTTGCATTCTTAATTACAGCCATAGCCATCGGGTTCAAATGCACTTATCCTACTCATTCCCTGCTGACAAACACTCCCCAAACGTGTGGATCTTCATGGTATGCTTGTTCCTTTATGGCTTCTCATCTGCCTATTGCAAGTCTCACGCTGCCCCCTCAAATAATGATGCCCCATTTTGCAAACTCTCATCTCACATAACTGCAATCTCAGGAAGCATGGCTTTTACTGTTCTAATATCAGTGTTGGTTTCTAAACCTATTTTGGCACTCATCATCACTATGTACCTCACGTGGCTCCTCGTGTATTTTGTCCCCAACCCAGTAACGGCAATATGCAAGAAGATAGGTTCATATGTGTCCGGCATGTACAAAGGAATTGAGCATAACCACGACCCAAGAGACAACCGAGAAGTTTAGACCATACACAAATTGTGCTAGTGATTATTATAATGTTGAAACTTGGAAGGAAATAAGCAGGGCAACCGGCTGACAGGTTTAGAGTACCCTCAAATCACGTTGTATTAGTTCTGGTTTTTAATATAAGAGTTAATTGTTGACTAATTTGAATAAATTAAAAAAACTAATTAAGTTAGTTATTTGTAATAAATAAGTGTTGTCTTTCTTAAAATATCCTTACTACTCAAATGTATTTGTTAGAATTACTATTATTACAAAAACTATCTTTAAAAAAAAATATGAGAGATAAAATGAATTAGGATCTTATATTTACAATCAAAATAAAAATTAAATGAGCTCTTTTGCTAAGGAGGAGGTAGTAGTATATTGTATTTCTGCTCCTACTAGATAGGTTTCTTCAATGTATTTGGGGACGCTTGTACAACAACGGCTGATCTTCTATTGTCTACATGCAACATAATTTAGTAATGATTTCACACGTGAGTCATTTCCTTATTTGACAAAATCAAAGGGATCTGATGTGCACTTATATTGCTTTCATCGCATTGGGGCCGGCACACGAGTTCATTAAACCTGGAAAGTACTATAGCTATGACTAATTCAAAACAGATTAAGAAAATTAATTAAATTAGTTATTTATAATAAATGTGTATTATTTTTTTAAAATATCTTTACTAATTAAGTATTATTTGATAAAATATTTAACATCTGTAACTCCTATAAAGACATCTTTAAAAAGATAAATAAATATAAAAGATAAAGTAGATTGGGATATTATATTTAAGATAAAAAAACATCTTAAAAAATAAATAAATATAAAAAATAAAATAGATTGGGACCTTATATTTAAGATCAAATTAAAAGCCATACTAGATATTATATCAAGAGTAAAGGTAGTATATATGAACTAATAATATATTCAAAACCAATATAAATTGAGTTGAAAATGCCGGCAAATCTTCAGAACCAAAAGCACGTTTTTTTTTTTTTGGGGTGCTTTTCTTAAAATAATACTTGTCCTGCCCGTATTCCGACTTTCAAAAATGATTTAAAAGCGTAATTTTGGAAAGCAATTAATGTGCAATGATAATGATTTTTTATTTTGAATTTTTTTTGATTTATTATTTTATAACAGAAGACCTTTTCCGGCTCTGCTTTCTGTGTTGAAAGCAGAGCCAAACAGGGTCTGATCGAATGTGGTCATTTACAGCAATGGCAATGGGAAGAAGCGGCAGACAAAGGCAGGAGGATGATTAGAGGATGATCGAAATTGTTACCGAAACTGGTTCTTTTTTTTCCCCCCCCTCAATTGTCATCCTGGCTCTGTTTTCCTTGATTTGATTTATATAAATTATTTAGTGCTAGGAACAAAAATTCAAACTAATTTTGTGGGTTAAAATAAAACACTGTCGATTTAATTGTAACGTAATTGAAACATCCTTTTAACTGTATTTATTTTAACTTTATGATAGATCAAGAAGACGGATAAAAAAAAATTGAAAATATAGTCAGGAGCATTTGATTTTAATTCAGAATGTAGACTTTAATTTACTATATGCTCCCTCCGTTTGGGTTATACGAGACAGTTAACTAAATTAGCTTGTTCGAAATGTTTGATAAAATTATTTGGAGAGAATAAATATATAAAGATAATGCAATCCTTTTGCCAAAAATACCCTCTTCAATGTATTAATGTGGAAGAGTAAATGTGTAGTGGAGAGAGAATTTGTAGGAATTAAATACAGTAATATGATAAACTAATAAATGGTAGTTAAGTTATTAAATATATCCTAAAATTATAAAATTTTTCTATTTTATCCTTAAAATTGTGATTGGAAAATAATAAAATATTTTTAAAATATATTTTTGTTATCTATTCTCTCTAATTACATTTAAAAATCTCTCTCGTAATTAATAGGAGCAAAAATGAGAAAACATCATCAATTATCCTAACAACTTATATTTTGATAATGATTTTTCAGAAGACTTCTTATATTGTGGAGGGATGGGAGTATAATACATATTGACTTCTGTCCCATCCATGAGGAAGCTTCATGAAAACTTCCTCCCTACTAGTTGTCAAAGCCTTTCGCAATCTTGAACCTGAACAGTTAGTTTTCAATTGAAGCTTCTTGTCTTCCTCAGGCTTGACGTGAATGTTGGAAGACATTTTGTAAATTGCAGTTTGTGCATTTTGTGATCTGGTAGAGATTTGAGTGGTGATTTAGTCAACATTTTGGCTGTAATTTTGTGTAGGAGATTTGTGGCATCCAATATTTTTTCCTAAAAGATACCTAATTTTTATAATTTTATTTACTCTTCTATTTTTATATAATCTATTAGTTATTTTTGTGAGCGAGGTGATGTGTTGTCATCTCGAAGTTCAGCCTATTATTAGAGCATTTGAACAAGGTATTCATTTTTGTGATGGTAAAATTTTTTTGCTTTGGACTGTGGTTATTTGCTCTCACTTAGATTGAGAGGAAGATTTTTTTTCATGTTAAATTACTGCTTCCATATTTATTATTTTTATTGCTCATTTATATTCTACTTACACTTACACTACAAGAAAATGTAGAATTAGCAGCGGAACATTTCTAGCGGTTCAACAAAACCGCTAGAAATGCTAACATTACTAGCGGTTTTTAGAAAAACCGATGCAAATTACCGACGGTTTGACCATTGCCCGTACATTTCTAGCGGTTACCACCTAACCGCTAGAAATTTAGAGCTAGAAAATTTTTCGGGTTTTAGTGGGAACTTGGCGTCAAATTTGTAGCGTTTATTTTCTAGCGGTTCAGGCCAATAAACCGCTAGACACTAAAAATTTCTAGCGGTTGATACATGAACCGCTAGAAATATTTTTAATTGCCCGAGGAGTTTAGAAATTTCTAGCGGTTCGGTCCAAAACCGCTAGAAATTTCTAGCGGTTCGGTCTAAAACCGCTAGAAATTCTGCCAATTCCCGAGGCACATGTGACCGTTGGGAATTTCTAGCGGTTCTGTCCAAAACCGCTAGAAATTTCTAGCAGTTTTGGACCGAACCGCTAGAAATTCTCGGTCTATATAAACCCCCACCCCCACTTTCACTTCTTCAATCGTTCTGGAAGCGAAGCTCTGCTGAATTTTCTCCACAAACATATTCGAGTTCTGATTTAGTTGCAGATCCTTATTTTCAGGTAAAAATAGTAATTTATTGATAAATAATTTTTATTTTATGTTTTATTTTATTTAATTTATTATGTTGTAGCTTATAAATAATTTTGCTTTTTATTTTATTTATAAATAATTACTATTTGTTGTTATTAGGATGACTCGTCGGCACGGGAAAGACCCAGTTGATCCTGAGAGAGCTAGACCCAGTGAGGTTCATCATGATGCTGGTGAGCCATTTCCCAGCATTCATAACTACGATCTCAGCGAGGAGGATATCCTCAGTTTTATGGAGCAGGATGATGTTGAGCGGACTGAGGAGGCTCATTTTACTGGGGATGAGCAACCCCATGCTGATGCTGATGCTGCTGACGAGGAGGAGGAGGAGGAGCAGGATCAGGGGAATGAGTATCCCCAGGCTGCGCAGCGTCCTGCTCCGAGACGTCAGGCTGGTTATGAGGTGGAATTTGTCGGTAAGTATTTATTTAACTTTTTAAAATTTTGATCAGTATTTAATTTATATAGAAATTGTATTAATTTATTGATATATAATTTATTTCTTAATTAAATTTTACAGACACTGAGGGGAACAGGTCCTATCGGAGGCTGACAGCCAGAGAGCTGTCTATGATGACGAGCGGACGAGTGGTTGTGCCGCTCAATGAGTTGGGCCAACCGACGAAGAAAGGTGGCCAGTTGTACAACAAGTACGTGCGCCTCCTTGGTCAGCAGTGGACGCTGTTCCCCATCTACGTGCAGGACTGGAAGAAAATCACCTCAGACAAGAAGCAGCAAGGCTGGGAAATGATGAAGGTAATATAAAATTGTTATTTATAATTTTTTTTAATTTAAATAAATGATTATATATTTTGTTTTCAAATAATTTAATTGTTTGATTATAATTTTTTATTTATTTAATTTGTTTGTTATTTATAATATTTTTAAAAGTAGTTAAATGAATATATATATTTTTTATTTAAATTATTTAAAAGTAGTTAAATGAAAAAATTTGTTATTGATTTCATTAATTTATTACTTATAATAATTTTAAATTTAGTTGAGTAAAAATATTTTTTCATTTAAATTACTTAATTGTTTAATTATTATTTGTTTTTGATTAATTTATATTTTATTTATAATATTTTTAAATTAGTTGAAAACTAATTATTTGTTTTTGATTATTGAAATTGCTTAATTATTTATTTATAATTTGTTATTTAGTTAATTTATTATTTTAATCATAGAGTAAATTTATTCTAGGGGAGGAGTTGAGGGCTGACACGACCAAGAGGTTTGGGATGGCATGGAAGAACAGGAGGGCCGACCTGTGGAGGGAGAAGAAAGGTGACGGGACGAGGCCTCTCCAGGAGATACTGGCAGATGTACTTGGTGGAGTCCCGGACCAAGACTGGTCCAGTTACGTCTATTTTAGGATGACGGCTGACCAGATGGTATGATAATATTGTATTAATTATAATTTCTTTATTTTTTATCCGACTTGACTCATTTAATTTAATTTTTTTACATTTTGCTTTAGGCTCTTTCTAGGAGAAATGCTTGGAGCGTCAGGCATCAGACGATACGTCATAGGGCTGGATCCAGGAGCTTTGCGATCACTTATGACGAGATTGTGAGTACTTGAAATAAATTTATTAAATATGTATATGTATTTAATTTGTAACTAATTATTTCTTTGATTTCATTTACAGAGGGAAAAGATACGGCAGGAGCGGGGATACACGGCCACTTATGGCGAGATGTGGCCGATGGTGTATAGACCTCGAGACGGGCGTGTGTCGGATGAGGTTGAGGAGATAGCGATAAGTAATAAATTAAATATTAATATAATATCACAGTGTAGATATCATTATATTATAATTAACTTCTTTATATTAATTTTGGTAGGCACGGATGACTCAGGTCGATTCCGAGTTGCGTGAGTCTCAAGGGTCTGCCTTGGATCCCACCGCCTCACTTTTAGCGAGTCGTGGCCGGCCGCAGCACCCTGGTCGAGTTAGCGGGCTTGGACTTGGACCTACACCGACTAGGTTGCCCCGCTCAAGTGGCGCTGGCCCTTCATATACTGCCGGGAGCTCTCATGCGAGTGCGAAGCGGCCGGGTTCCTCATCCTCAGAGGAATTGCGAGAGGAGCTCAGACAAGAGTTCGAGGCCAGGATGGAGGCCAGGATCGTGGAGCGTGATCGTCAGCTGCAGGAGCGTGATCGTCAGCTCCAGACGCAGCTTGACCAGCTCTTGGCAGCTGCTACGACTCTGCGTTATGTGGTGGTCAGTATAGCTCCAAACATCTCGGTTCCTGAGATCCCTGACCTACACCTGCCACCAGTCCCGTCCCTACCCCCCATCCGCTAGTCCAGTCCCAGCAGGTTGAGCGGCCTGCCTACCCCCAGCCGGAGGATCCAGCAGAGAATGATCACGATGATGCTGCTTCTGCCCCTCACCCATGATTTATCTTGCTTTCATTGTATGAGATTTTATTAGAATTTTGATTTTACGGTTTTATATACTATTTAGATATTTATTTAAATTTTATATTTATTTGTTTACTTTATTTATTTATTTCTATAATTTTATTTATGTCAAGTATTAATTAATATTGAAATATTTATTTATTTATTACAACATCAACATTACAATTTATTAAACACGTTAAACATGTTAATTAATCAAAATAATTCTATAATCATTTATTAATTTAATAAATATTTATTCTTGTAATGTTATTAATTTATTGTGCAGTATTTCTATTTAATATTTAAAAATAATATCAACTGAATTTTATTACATCGTGAAACTTTCTAGCGGTTTTATAAACCGCTAGAAAATTAGTAATTTTCTAGCGGTTTACAAAAAACCGCTAGAAACTTACCTCCTTTTCTAGCGGTTCATAAAAACCGCTAGAAATTTCAAAACCGTTTGGAGAAAAAATTCCCGTTAAACCGCTAGAAATTTCTATCAGTTTGTAACCGATATTTTGAATTTCTAGCGCTTAATAACCGCTGGAAAATGAAACTTTCCGTTAAAACCGCTACAAATTTGTAGCGGTTTTGTAACCGCTACAAAAAAATGACCGTTCCACCAGCCTCCTTTATAAGCTGAAGCACTCCAACTGAATTTCATTTTAACTTCTCTTTGAGCTTCCTGTGTCATATTTTCACGAAATTTGAGCATTATTAGTGATGGATAGGTCGTGGATCAACTTGCACCGGTCGACTCCGCAATACTTGGCTGGTCTAAACTATTTCTTGGATTTTGCTTTCGCCAATGCTGCCGTAAATGGTAAGATTCAGTGTCCCTGTCCTAAATGTAATTTCAAAAAGTGGCATCCCAAAGATATTGTTAGGGAACATTTAATCTTTAAGCCTTTTCCGCGAGAGTACGTATTTTGGCAACTACATGGGGAACGGCTAGATATGGGTGCTGAGTCAGTTCCAGTAGTTTCACGGATGGGAGTTCGAGTGGATGAAGCCGATGCCGTGAATGATGCTGTGCGTGATGCTTTTGGTGTTCACGAAAGCTCGAATCCCAATGAAGATGAAGTAGAGGGACCTCAACCGGAGTTTCTAAGAAACGAAACTGCTCGGGAATTTTTTGACCTCATGACCGAAGCTGACAAGCCTCTTTATTCTGGGTGCATAAAGTATTCGAAGTTGTCATTCTTGGTGAGGCTGTATCACATCAAATGCTTGTGCGGTATGACTGACAAGGCGATGTCCATGTTGCTGGAATTACTGGGAGATGCTTTCCCCCAAGCTGAATTCCCTCCATCTTTTTACGAAGCAAAAAAGATTATTAACAAGCTTGGCTTGAAACTATAAGAAGATAGATGCATGCCCAAACGACTGTATGCTATACTGGGGAGATGATGCCAACAAAGAGATTTGTACGAGATGCAAGACGTCACGGTACAAGTCGGTACGGAAGGGCAAGAAGCAAAAGAAGAAACCGGCCAAAATTCTCAGGTACAAATTATTACAGCGTGTTACTTGTTCCGTCTCTAAATATTCGATATTTGAAATTCTTAAAACAATTGATTATGTCATCAATTTTTTTAAATTGAGTCGATATTTAGTATTTAAAATTCGGTATTTTAAATTTTTAATATATTATTTTCTTAGATACTTTCCTTTGAAACCACGGTTGCAAAGAATGTATATGTCATCAAAAATGGCTCAGCATATGAGGTGGCACGCGACTGAGGAAAATCTAGATGGTAGGTTAAGGCACCCACGAGACTCGGAGGCGTGGAAAGCATTTGATGCGAAATTTCCAGACTTTGCCAATGATCCTAGAAATGTACGTCTTGCATTGGCAACCGATGGTTTCAATCCCTTCGGAAACATGAGCACAAGTTACAGTATCTGGCCGGTGGTGTTAATTCCATACAATCTACCACCTTGGATGTGCATGAAGCAGAGCTCCTTTTTGCTTTCCATGATCATTCCTGGCAAGAAAGCACCAGGAAATGATATTGACGTATACCTGCAACCGTTGATACACGAATTGATCGACCTATGGACGAATGGTGTTGAGGCATATGACTCACATGACAAGCAACTATTCAATCTCCGTGCAGCCTTGATGTGGACAATAAGTGATTTTCCCGGTTTGGGAACTTTGTCTGGCTGGAATGTGCATACTGGGTTGGCCTGTCCTGAGTGCAATTTTGATTCTGTGCCATGTCGCCTTCCACACAGTCGCAAGTGGTGCTTCATAGGACATCGACGGTTCCTTGATTCCAAGCACAGACTTAGATTGCAACGGATTCGCTTCGATGGGAAACAGGAGAAGAGAGATCCTCCTGTTACTTTGTCTGGTATGGATATTTTGCGGCAGTTAGAAGATGTTCATGTCGAGTTTGGTAAGAGTGTGGATCCCGAACGATTGGGACGACGATCTCGTGGGACATCTGATACGCAACCTATGCAATGGCGGAAGAGAAGCATATTTTTCACTCTTCCTTATTGGGAATCTAATTTGCTACGACACAGTTTGGATGTTATGCACATTGAAAAAAATGTGTGCGATAATGTGCTATATACGTTGCTCAATGAAGCTGGAAAGTCCAAAGACCATCTCGCAGCTAGAAAAGATTTACGGGCCTGGGGAATTCGTGAAGAGGCTTGGCCTGATGAAAACGACAAGTTTCAGCCAGCTAAATTCACCTTGACAAAGCATAACAAGGATATCTTCCTCTCGACGTTGAAGAACATAAAAGTACCAGATGGATATTCTAGCAACATCTCAAGGTGTATCGATCTGCAGGCTCGAAAGGTTACTGGGTTGAAAAGTCATGACTCTCATGTTCTTATGCAACAGTTACTTCCATTGGCCTTGAAAAACACACTTCCTTCTGATGTATCGGTGGTTTTGGTAGAATTATGTTCATTTTTCAAGAAGTTGTGTGCGAAGGTCTTGGTAGCGGAAGAGCTTGATCAGCTGCAAAATAAAATTATTCTTACACTTTGTCACTTGGAGATGATATTTCCTCCATCATTCTTTACTGTTATGGTTCACTTGACTGTCCACCTTGTTCGAGAAGCAAAGGTTGCTGGCCCAGTTCACTATCGATGGATGTACCCTATAGAGAGGTACTAGATTATCTTTTATTCCCGCCTCTTTAAATTTCACATTGTTCTTTCATTTACTCGTAATTATTAATGCAATTTTAACTTACAGGTACTTGGGAAAATTAAAATCATATGTTAGGAATAAGGCATGGCCTGAGGGGTCAATAGCAGAAGGTTATTCCGGAGATGAGGTCCTAACTTTCTGTTCGAGGTACTTTGATGACATGGAGACATCTTTTAACCGCCCGCGTCGCGTAGATGATTCTCCTCCTGGTCCTTCCACGTCAACTTTATTTCCTCCTGTTGGGAAACCAGTTGGAGGATATGAATTCTTCAGACTCACTCCTACAGAGAAACTCCAGGCACACAGACACGTTTTGATAAATTGCAGCCAAGTTGAACCCTTCATGCAGTAAGTATATATATCATATAAGCTCACTAGCTTTTACACTTTATATTTGTTTCTTACTGACTCTTCTAACAAATTACACTTTACTATAGTGAGTTTAGGAGTTATCTCAGGCGTCAGCTACGGGGCCGTGCGCGTTCTGCTGACATTGATAAAAGAGTCCACAAAGAGTTTCCCAGTTGGTTTACACGTCGAATACGTAATGACAACAGCCCATACACAGATGAATTCAAAGCTCTTTCTCTCGGTCCGTTAGACCATGCACGAAGGTTTACCGCGTACAATGTCAACGGCTTCAAGTTCTGTACGGTTGGACGTGATCAGGGATTGCTCACACAAAACTCTGGAGTTTGCGGGACATTCGGAACGAGATGTTATGCTAGCAGTAGTGATGGCGATATGCGCTTTGGAGGCGTCACTTACTATGGAAAGCTAATTGACATTATTGAGTTGAGTTACCAGCTTTTCACCGTGACACTGTTCAAGTGCTCCTGGGCAAATACGACAACTTCACGGGGACTCGCTACTGACCATTTGGGCATCACCTCAGTTAATTTCTCTAGACTTATTCATACGGGGGCATCTGAAGATGATGAGCCATATATCCTTGCTTCTGAGGCACACCAAATTTACTATGTCGAGGACGAGAAACATAAAGACTGGAATATGGTCGTTCACCTCAAGCCACGGGATCTTTATGATATGGGTGATGGTGACATTATTTACGACAGTGAACCCTTCCAACCCTCGAATTTTGAAGACTTCTTTCCTCAAGGAGATGATAATTTGCCCATTATCAGGTACACGTCTTTTCTTAAATTATTTAAATAATTAACTACTAATTACTAATTTTTTCCAAATACATTATAAATTTAACAAATTTTTTTAAAAATGTGTCCTTTCAGGCCGGATGATGATGGAGAATAGCAGCATCCAAATAAATTATTAAAAAAATTTTCCGTCCATAAATACATATGTATAAATTAAAATTCGTACAGTTTTTTTAAAAATAAAAAAATTTTAATTTGTAGCGGTTAAATAACCGCTACAATTTATTTTCAAAATTATAATTTGTAGCGGTTATTAACCGCTACAAATACATATCTATAAATAAAATTCGTTCATATATTTAAAAATAAAAAAATTAATTGTAGCGGTTATTAACCGCTACAAATAATATCTATAAATTAAAATTCGTTCAGCTTTTTAAAAATAAAAAAAATTTAATTTGTAGCGGTTAATAACCGCTACAAATAAACCGCTACAAAATACTAGCGGTTATATATACGCTAGAAAATGAATAACAGCTACAAAATGCAATAAAACGCTACAAAAAACCGCTACAAATGTGTCGCTGATCTCTATAAATACCATATCTTCTCTACATTCATTTACTCCATCTCTTTTCTTTCCTCTCCTATTCTTCTTCATAATTCTCTCTTTTTTTCTTACTATCTCATATGGTGGTTTTTTCTCTTTACTGTATGGTAAGTGAATTTTATTTTATAATTCATTGTATCTTTTATTTGTTTTTATTTAAAATTTACTAACATATTTATTTCTCCTTTTCTTTCAGATTTTTCTTCTCCACACTTGTCATGCCCTCCTCAACTGATTCAAATACTCCTCAACCTAACACTATAGGTTCAATATTACAAAATATATCATCTTCAATTCAACTATCTTATAAAATATTCAATTAAATTATCTTATTAAATTAAATTCACTTCTTTTGACACATTCATAATTTAATTACATATTGTTTATTACAAAATTTAAATATATAAAATGTAACATATAACTAATTATACAAATTAACAAAAATTCTTCAACATAATTTATTTAATGGTTTTTAAAATTATAATATGAAAAACCATAAATTTTTTTTTCTGGCACGGTAAACATTTCTAGCGGGTACGAACCGCTAGAAATATTTCGTCAAATTTAAATTTGCGCCAAAATTTCTAGCGGTTCAAACCGCTAGAAAATTTTTTGCCGCCATTCCAAAATTAATTGGCGGGAAAATTTAATTTTCCAAACATCTAGAAACCGCTAGAAATTCCGCGCGCTACTGAAATTATTTATTTCCCGGCAAAATATGATTTGGTTTAGCATGTTTCTAGCGGTTATAAAACCGCTAGAAATTTTATTCCGGGCACATTTTCTAGCGGTTTCATAACCGCTAGAAATGTTTTTCCTTTATATTTTCTAGCGGTTATAAACCGCTAGAAATTTTCTAGCGTTTTGACCATATGTGTAGCGGTTGCCATAACCGCTAGAAATTTTTTCTGTGCCTGTTTTCTAGCGGTTTTGTTAACCGCTACAAATGTTATTTGTTGCGGTTAAAACCGCTAGAAATGTATCACTCTAACCGCTACAATTGACATATTTTTTTGTAGTG